>NC_090324.1:161054050-161076550 GCF_040869045.1 Eurosta solidaginis | reverse complement strand
TAAAGTGAAGTTAAAGTTAAAGTTAAAGTTAAAGTTAAAGTTAAAGTTAAAGTTAAAGTTATTGTTAAAGTTAAAGTTAAAGTTAAAGTTAAAGTTAAAGTTAAAGTTAAAGTTAAAGTTAAAGTTACAGTTAAAGTTAAAGTTAAAGTTATAGTTAAATTTAAAGTTAAAGTTAAAGTTAAAGTTAAAGCTAAAGTTAAAGTTAAAGTTAAAGTTAAAGTTAAAGTTAAAGTTAAAATTAAAGTTAAAATTAAAGATAAAGTTAAAGTTAAAGATAAAGTTAAAGTTAAAATTAAAGTTAAAGTTAAAGTTAAGTTAAAGTTAAAGTTAAGTTAAAGTTAAAGTTAAAGTTAAAGTTAAGTTAAAGTTAAAGTTAAAGTGAAAGTTAAAATTGAAGTTAAAGTTAAAGTTAAGTTAAAGTTATAGTTAAAGTTAAAGTTAAAGTTAAAGTTAAAGTTAAAGTTAAAGTTAAAGTTAAAGTTAAAGTTAAAATTAAAGTTAAAATTAAAGTTAAAGTTAAAGTTAAGTTAAAGTTAATGTTAAAGTTAAAGTTAAAGTTAAGTTAAAGTTAAAGTTAAAGTTAAAGTCAAAGTTAAAGTTAGTTAAAGTTAAAGTTAAAGTTAAAATTAAAGTTAAAGTTAAAGTTAAAGTTAAAATTAAAGTTAAAGTTAATGTTAAAATTAAAGTTAAAGTTAAAGTTAAGTTAAAGTTAATGTTAAAGTTAAAGTTAAGTTAAAGTTAAAGTTAAAGTTAAAGTTAAAGTTAAAGTTAAAGTTAAGTTAAAGTTAAAGTTGAAGTTAAAGTTAATGTTAAAATTAAACTTAAAGTTAAAGTTAAAGTTGAAGTTAAAGTTAAAGTTAAAGTTAAAGTTAATGTTAAAGTTAAAGTTAAAATTAAAGTTAAAGTTAAAGTTAAAGGTAAAGTTAATGTTAAAGTTAAAGTTAAAGTTAAAGTTGAAGTTGAAGTTAAAGTTAAAGTTAAAGTTAAAGTTAAAATTAAAGTTAAAGTTAAAATTAAAGTTAAAGTTAAAGTAAAAGTTAAAGTTAAAGTTAAAATTAAAGTTAAAATTAAAGTTAAAGTTAAGTTAAAGTTAAAGTTAAAGTTAAAGTTTAGTTAAAGTTAAAGTTTAAGTTAAAGTGAAAGTTACAATTAAAGTTAAAGTTAAAGTTAAAGTTAAAGTTAAAGTTAAAATTAAAGTTAAAGTTAAAGTTAAAGTAAAAGTTAAAGTTAAAGTTAAAGTTAAAGTTAAAATTAAAGTTAAAGTTAAAGTTAAGTTAAAGTTAAAGTTAAGTTAAAGTTAAAGTTAAAGTTAAAGTTAAAATTAAAGTTAAAGTTAAAGTTAAAGTTAAGTTAAAGCTAAAGTTAAAGTTAAAGTTAAATTTAAGTTAAAGTTAAAGTTAAAGTGAAGTTAAAGTTAAAGTTAAAGTTAAAATTAAAGTTATTGTTAAAGTTAAAGTTAAAGTTAAAGTTAAAGTTAAAGTTACAGTTAAAGTTAAAGTTAAAGTTATAGTTAAATTTAAAGTTAAAGTTAAAGTTAAAGTTAAAGTTAAAGTTAAAGCTAAAGTTAAAGTTAAAGTTAAAGTTAAAGTTAAAATTAAAGTTAAAATTAAAGATAAAGTTAAAGTTAAAGATAAAGTTAAAGTTAAAATTAAAGTTAAAGTTAAAGTTAAAGTTAAGTTAAAGTTAAAGTTAAGTTAAAGTTAAAGTTAAAGTTAAAGTTAAAGTTAAGTTAAAGTTAAAGTGAAAGTTAAAATTGAAGTTAAAGTTAAAGTTAAAGTTAAGTTAAAGTTATAGTTAAAGTTAAAGTTAAAGTTAAAGTTAAAGTTAAAGTTAAAGTTAAAATTAAAGTTAAAGTTAAAGTTAAAATTAAAGTTAAAGTTAAAGTTAATGTTAAAGTTAAAGTTAAAGTTAAGTTAAAGTTAAAGTTAAAGTTAAAGTTAAAGTCAAAGTTAAAGTTAAAGTTAAAGTTAAAGTTAAAGTTAAAATTAAAGTTAAAGTTAAAGTTAAAATTAAAGTTAAAGTTAAAGTTAAAATTAAAGTTAAAGTTAAAGTTAAGTTAAAGTTAATGTTAAAGTTAAAGTTAAAGTTAAAGTTAAGTTAAAGTTAAAGTTAAAGTTAAAGTTAAAGTTAAAGTTAAAGTTAAGTTAAAGTTAAAGTTAAAGTGAAAGTTAAAATTGAAGTTAAAGTTAAAGTTAAAGTTAAAGTTAAGTTAAAGTTATAGTTAAAGTTAAAGTTAAAGTTAAAGTTAAAGTTAAAGTTAAAATTAAAATTAAAGTTAAAGTTAAAATTAAAGTTAAAGTTAAAGTTAAGTTAAAGTTAAAGTTAAAGTTAAGTTAAATTTAAAGTTAAAGTTAAAGTTAAAGTTAAAATTAAAGTTAAAGTTAAAGTTAAGTTAAAGTTAATGTTAAAGTTAAAGTTAAAGTTAAGTTAAAGTTAAAGTTAAAGTTAAAGTCAAAGTTAAAGTTAAAGTTAAAGTTAAAATTAAAGTTAAAGTTAAATTTAATGTTAAAGTTAAAGTTAAATTTAAGTTTAAGTTAAAGCTAAAGTTAAAGTTAAAGTTAAAGTTAAAGTTGAAGTTAAAGTTAAAGTTAAGTTAAAGAGTTAAAGTTAAAGTTAAAGTTAAAGTTAAAGTTAAAGTCAAAGTCAAAGTTAAAGTTAATGTTAAAGCTAAAGTTAAAGTTAAAGTTAAGTTAAAGTTAAAGTTAAAGTTAAAGTTAAAATTAAAGTTAAAGTTAAAGTTAAAGTTAAAATTAAAGTTAAAGTTAAAGTTAAAGTTAAAGTTAAAGTTAAAGTTAAGTTAAAGTTAAAGTTAAGGTAAAGTTAAAGTTAAAGTTAAAGTTAAAGTTAAAGTTGAAGTTAAAGTTAAAGTTAAAGTTAAGTTAAAGTTAAAGTTAAAGTTAAAGTTAAAGTTAAAGTTAAAGTTAGAGTTAGAGTTAAAGTTTAAGTTAAAGTTAAAGTTAAAGTTAAAGTTAAAGTTAAAGTTATAGTTAAAGTTAAAATTAAAGTTAAAGTTAAAGTTAAAGTTAAAGTTAAAGTTAAAGTTAAAATTAAAGTTAAAGTTAAAGATAAAGTTAAAGTTAATGTTAAAGTTAAAATTGAAGTTAAAGTTAAAGTTAAATTTAAAGTTAAAGTTGAAGTTAAAGTTAAAGTTGAAGTTAAAGTTAAAGTTAAAGTTAAAGTTAAAGTTAAAGTTAAAGTTAAAGTTAAAGTTAAAGTTAAAGTTAAAGTTAAAGTTAAAGTTAAAGTTAAAGTTAAAGTTAAAGTTACATTTAAAGTTAAATTTAAATTTAAATTTAAAGTTAAAGTTAAAGTTAAAGCTAAATTTAAAGTTAAAGTTAAAATTAAAGTTAAAGTTAAAGTTAAAATTAAAGTTAAAGATAAAGTTAAAGTTAAAGTTAAAGTTAAAGATAAAGTTAAAGTTAAAGCTAAAGTTAAAGTTAAAGTTAAAGTTAAAGTTAAAGTTAAAGTTAAAGTTAAAGTTAAAGTTAAAGTTAAAGTTAAAGTTAAAGTTAAATTTAAATTTAAAGTTAAAGTTAAAGTTAAAGTTAATATTAAAGTTAAAGTTAACGTTAAAGTTAAAGTTAAAATTAAAGTTAAAGTTATAGTTAAAGTTAAAGCTAAATTTAAAGTTAAAGTTAAAGTTAAAGTTAAAGTTAAAGTTAAAGTTAGAGTTAAAGTTAAAGTTAAAGTTTAGTTAAAGTTAAAGTTAAAGTTAAAGTTAAGTTAAAGTTAAAGTTAAAGTTAAAGTTAAATTTAAAGTTAAAGTTAAAGTTATAGTTAGAGTTAAAGTTAAAGTTAAAGTTAAAGTTAAGTTAAAGTTAAAGTTAAAGCTAAGTTAAAGTTAAAGTTAAAGTTAAAGTTAAAGTTAAAATTAAAGTTAAAGTTAAAGTTAAGTTAAAGTAAAAGTTAAAGTTATAGTTAAAGTTAAAGTTAAAATTAAAGTTAAAGTTAAAGTTGAAGTTGAAGTTAAAGTTAAAATTAAAGTTAAAGTTAAAATTAAAGTTAAAGTTAAGTTAAAGTTAAGTTAAAGTTATAGTTAAAATTAAAGTTAAAGTTAAAGTTAAAGTTAAAGTTAAAATTAAAGTTAAAGTTAAAGTTAAAGTTAAGTTAAGTTAAAGTTAAAGTTAAAGTTAAAGTTAAGTTAAAGTTAAAGTTAAAGTTAAAGTTAAAGTTAAAGTTGAAGTTAAAGTTAAAGTTAATGTTAAAATTAAACTTAAAGTTAAAGTTGAAGTTAAAGTTAAAGTTAAAGTTAATGTTAAAGTTAAAGTTAAAGTTAAAGTTAAAGTTAAAGTTAAAGTTAAAGTTAAAGTTAAAGTTAAAGTTAAAGTTAAAGTTAAAGTTAAAGTTAATGTTAAAGTTAAAGTTAAAGTTAAAGTTAAAGTTAAAGTTGAAGTTAAAGTTAAAGTTAAGTTAAAGTTAAAGTTAAAGTTAAAATTAAAGTTAAAGTTAAAATTTAAGTTAAAGTTAAAGTTAAAGTAAAAGTTAAAGTTAAAGTTAAAGTTAAAGTTAAAATTAAAGTTAAAATTAAAGTTAAAGTTAAAGTTAAAGTTAAAGTTTAGTTAAAGTTAAAGTTTAAGTTAAAGTTAAAGTCAAAGTTAAAATTAAAGTTAAAGTTAAGTTAAAGTTAAAGTTAAAGTTAAATAAAAATGTAAGGCGCGATAACCTCCGAAGAGATCTAAGGCCGAGCTTCTCTTCCAATTTGCGTCGTGCTCCTCTTGATTTTTCCCTACAAATAAGTTAAAGTTAAAGTTAGAGTTAAAGTTAAAGTTAAAGTTTAGTTAAAGTTAAAGTTAAAGTTAAAGTTAAAGTTAAGTTAAAGTTAAAGTTAAAGTTAAATTTAAAGTTAAAGTTAAAGTTAAAGTTAAAGTTATAGTTAGAGTTAAAGTTAAAGTTAAAGTTAAAGTTAAGTTAAAGTTAAAGTTAAAGCTAAGTTAAAGTTAAAGTTAAAGTTAAAGTTAAAATTAAAGTTAAAGTTAAAGTTAAGTTAAAGTAAAAGTTAAAGTTATAGTTAAAGTTAAAGTTAAAATTAAAGTTAAAGTTGAAGTTGAAGTTAAAGTTAAAATTAAAGTTAAAGTTAAAATTAAAGTTAAAGTTAAGTTAAAGTTAAGTTAAAGTTATAGTTAAAATTAAAGTTAAAGCTAAAGTTAAATTTAAAGTTAAAGTTAAAGTTAAGTTAAAGTAAAAGTTAAAGTTATAGTTAAAGTTAAAGTTAAAATTAAAGTTAAAGTTAAAGTTGAAGTTAAAGTTAAAATTAAAGTTAAAGTTAAAGTTAAAGTTAAAATTAAAGTTAAAGTTAAGTTAAAGTTAAGTTAAAGTTATAGTTAAAATTAAAGTTAAAGTTAAAGTTAAAGTTAAAGTTAAAATTAAAGTTAAAGTTAAAGTTAAGTTAAGTTAAAGTTAAAGTTAAAGTTAAGTTAAAGTTAAAGTTAAAGCTAAGTTAAAGTTAAAGTTAAAGTTAAAATTAAAGTTAAAGTTAAAGTTAAAATTAAAGTTAAAGTTAAAGTTAAGTTAAAGTTAAAGTTAAAGTTAAAGCTAAAGTTAAATTTAAAGTTAAAGTTAAAGTTAAGTTAAAGTAAAAGTTAAAGTTATAGTTAAAGTTAAAGTTAAAATTAAAGTTAAAGTTAAAGTTGAAGTTAAAGTTAAAATTAAAGTTAAAGTTAAAGTTAAAGTTAAAGTTAAGTTAAAGTTAAGTTAAAGTTATAGTTAAAATTAAAGTTAAAGTTAAAGTTAAAGTTAAAATTAAAGTTAAAGTTAAAGTTAAGTTAAGTTAAAGTTAAAGTTAAAGTTAAAGTTAAGTTAAAGTTAAAGTTGAAGTTAAAGTTAATGTTAAAATTAAACTTAAAGTTAAAGTTGAAGTTAAAGTTAAAGTTAAAGTTAAAGTTAATGTTAAAGTTAAAGTTAAAGTTAAAGTTAAAGTTAAAGTTAAAGTTAAAGTTAAAGTTAAAGTTAAAGTTAATGTTAAAGTTAAAGTTAAAGTTAAAGTTGAAGTTAAAGTTAAAGTTAAGTTAAAGTTAAAGTTGAAGTTAAAGTTAATGTTAAAATTAAACTTAAAGTTAAAGTTGAAGTTAAAGTTAAAGTTAAAGTTACAATTAAAGTTAAAGTTAAAGTTAAAGTTAAAGTTAAAGTTAAAGTTAAAGTTAAAATTAAAGTTAAAGTTAAAGTTAAAGTTAAAATAAAAGTTAAAGTTAAAGTTAAAGTTAAAATTAAAGTTAAAGTTAAAGTTAAAGTTAAAGTTAAAGTTAAAGTTAAAGTTAAGTTAAAGTTAAAGTTAAAGTTAAAGGTAAAGTCAAAGTTAAAGTTAAAGTTAAAGTTAAAGTTAAAGTTAAAATTAAACTTAAAGTTAAAGTTGAAGTTAAAGTTAAAGTTACAATTAAAGTTAAAGTTAAAGTTAAAGTTAAAGTTAAAGTTAAAGTTAAAGTTAAAATTAAAGTTAAAGTTAAAGTTAAAGTTAAAGTTAAAATAAAAGTTAAAGTTAAAGTTAAAGTTAAAGTTAAAGTTAAAGTTAAAGTTAAAGTTAAAATTAAAGTTAAAGTTAAAGTTAAAGTTAAAGTTAAAATAAAAGTTAAAGTTAAAGTTAAAGTTAAAGTTAAAGTTAAAGTTAAAGTTAAAGTTAAAATTAAAGTTAAAGTTAAAGCTAAAGTTAAAGTTAAAGTTAAAGTTAAGTTAAAGATAAAGTTAAAGTGAAAGTTAAAATTGAAGTTTAAGTTAAAGTTAAAGTTAAAGTTAAAGTTAAGTTAAAGTTATAGTTAAAGTTAAAGTTAAAATTAAAGTTAAAGTTAAAGTTAAAATTAAAGTTAAAGTTAAAGTTAAGTTAAAGTTAAAGTTAAAGTTAAAGGTAAAGTCAAAGTTAAAGTTAAAGTTAAAGTTAAAGTTAAAGTTAAAATTAAAGTTAAAGTTAAAGTTAAATTTAATGTTAAAGTCAAAGTTAAATTTAATGTTAATGTTAAAGTTTAAGTTAAAGTTTAAGTTAAAATTAATGTTAAAGTTAAAGTTAAAATTAAAATTAAAGTTAAAGTTAAAGTTAAAGTTAAAATTTAAGTTAAAGTTAAAGTTAAAGTTAAAGTTAAAATTAAAGTTAAAGTTAAGTTAAAGTTAAAGTTAAAGTTAAAGTTAAAGCTAAAGTTAAATTTAAAGTTAAAGTTAAAGTTAAGTTAAAGTAAAAGTTAAAGTTATAGTTAAAGTTAAAGTTAAAATTAAAGTTAAAGTTAAAGTTGAAGTTAAAGTTAAAATTAAAGTGAAAGTTAAAGTTAAAATTAAAGTTAAAGTTAAGTTAAAGTTACGTTAAAGTTATAGTTAAAATTAAAGTTAAAGTTAAAGTTAAAATTAAAGCTAAAGTTAAAGTTAAAGTTAAGTTAAGTTAAAGTTAAAGTTAAAGTTAAAGTTAAAGTTAAGTTAAAGTTAAAGTTGAAGTTAAAGTTAATGTTAAAATTAAACTTAAAGTTGAAGTTAAAGTTAAAGTTAAAGTTAAAGTTAAAGTTAATGTTAAAGTTAAGGTTAAAGTTAAAGTTAAAGTTAAAGTTAAAGTTAAAGTTAAAGTTAATGTTAAAGTTAAAGTTAAAGTTGAAGTTAAAGTTAAAGTTAAAGTTAAAGTTAAAGTTAAAGTTAAAGTTAAAGTTAAAGTTAAAATTAAAGTTAAAGTTAAAATTAAAGTTAAAGTTAAAGTAAAAGTAAAAGTTAAAGTTAAAGTTAAAATTAAAGTTAAAATTAAAGTTAAAGTTAAGTTAAAGTTAAAGTTAAAGTTAAAGTTTAGTTAAAGTTAAAGTTTAAGTTAAAGTGAAAGTTACAATTAAAGTTAAAGTTAAAGTTAAAATTAAAGTTAAAGTTAAAGTTAAAGTAAAAGTTAAAGTTAAAGTTAAAGTTAAAGTTAAAATTAAAGTTAAAGTTAAAGTTAAAGTTAAGTTAAAGTTAAAGTTAAAGTGAAGTTAAAGTTAAAGTTAAAGTTAAAGTTAAAGTTAAAATTAAAGTTAAAGTTAAAGTTAAAGTTAAAGTTAAAGTTAAGTTAAAGCTAAAGTTAAAGTTAAAGTTAAATTTAAGTTAAAGTTAAAGTTAAAGTGAAGTTAAAGTTAAAGTTAAAGTTAAAGTTAAAGTTAAAGTTAAAGTTAAAGTTAAAGTTAAAGTTAAAGTTAAAGTTATTGTTAAAGTTAAAGTTAAAGTAAAAGTTAAAGTTACAGTTAAAGTTAAAGTTAAAGTTATAGTTAAATTTAAAGTTAAAGTTAAAGTTAAAGTTAGAGCTAAAGTTAAAGTTAAAGTTAAAGTTAAAGTTAAAGTTAAAGTTAAAGTTAAAGTTAAAATTAAAGTTAAAGTTAAAGATAAAGTTAAAGTTAAAGATAAAGTTAAAGTTAAAATTAAAGTTAAAGTTAAAGTTAAAGTTAAGTTAAAGTTAAAGTTAAGTTAAAGTTAAAGTTAAAGTTAAAGTTAAAATTAAAGTTAAAGTTAAAGTTAAAGTTAAAGTTAAAGTTAAAGTTAAAGTTAAAGTTAAAGTTAAAGTTAAAGTTAAATTTAAAGTTAATGTTAAAGTTAAAGTTAAAGTTAAAATTAAAGTTAAAGTTAAGTTAAAGTTAAAGTTAAGTTAAAGTTAAAGTTAAAGTTAAAGTTAAAGTTAAAGTTAAGTTAAAGTTAAAGTTAAAATTAAACTTAAAGTTATAGTTAAATTTAAAGTTAAAGTTAAAGTTAAAGTTAAAGTTAAAGCTAAAGTTAAAGTTAAAGTTAAAATTAAAGTTAAAGTTAAAGTTAAAGTTAAAGTTAAAGTTAAAGTTAAAGTTAAAGTTAAAGTTAAAGTTAAAGTTAAAGTTAAAGTTAAAGTTAAAGTTAAGTTAAAGTTATGTTAAAGTTAAAGTTAAAGTTAAGTTAAAGTTAAAGTTAAAGTTAAAGTTAAAGTTAAAGTTAAAGTTAAAGTTAAAGTTAAAGTTAAAGTTAAATTTAAGTTAAAGTTAAAGTTAAATTTAAAGTTAAAGTTAAAGTTATAGTTAAAGTTAAAGTTAAAGTTAAAGTTACAGTTAAAGTTAAAGTTAAAGTTAAATTTAAAGTTAAAGTTAAAGTTAAAGTTAAAGTTAAAGTTAAAGTTAAAGTTAAAGTTAAAGTTAAAGTTAAAGTTAAAGATAAAGTTAAAGTTAAAGTTAAAGATAAAGTTAAAGTTAAAGTTAAAGTTAAAGTTAAAATTAAAGTTAAAGTTATAGTTAAAGTTAAGTTAAAGTTAAAGTTAAATTTAAGTTAAAGTTAAGTTAAAGTTAAAGTTAAGTTAAAGTTAAAGTTAAAGTGAAAGTTAAAATTAAAGTTAAAGTTAAAGTTAAGTTAAAGTTAAAGTTAAAGTTAAATTTAAATTTAAGTTAAAGTTATAGTTAAAGTTAAAGTTAAAGTTAAAGTTAAAGTTAAAGTTAAAGTTAAAGTTAAAGTTAAAATTAAAGTTAAAGTTAAAGTTAAAGCTAAGTTAAAGTTAAAGTTAAAGTTAAGTTAAAGTTAAAGTTAAAATTAAACTTAAAGTTAAAGTTGAAGTTAAAGTTAAAGTTAAAGTTAAAGTTAAAGTTAAAGTTAAAGTTAAAGTTAAAGTTAAAGTTAAAGTTAAAGTTAAAGTTAATGTTAAAGTTAAAGTTAAAGTTAAAGTTAAAGTTAATGTTAAAGTTAAAGTTAAAGTTAAAGTTAAAGTTAAAGTTAAAATTAAAGTTAAAGTTAAAGTTAAAGCTAAGTTAAAGTTAAAGTTAAAGTTAAGTTAAAGTTAAAGTTAAAATTAAACTTAAAGTTAAAGTTAAAGTTAAAGTTAAAATTAAAGTTAAAGTTAAGTTAAAGTTAAAGTTAAAGTTAAATTTAAGTTAAAGTTATAGTTAAAGTTAAAGTTAAAGTTAAAGTTAAAGTTAAAGTTAAAGTTAAAGTTAAAGTTAAAGTTAAAGTTAAAGTTAAAGTTAAAGTTAAAGTTAAAGTTAAAGTTAAAGTTAAAATTAAAGTTAAAGTTAAAGTTAAAGCTAAGTTAAAGTTAAAGTTATGTTAAAGCTAAAGTTAAAATTAAACTTAAAGTTAAAGTTAAAGTTAAAGTTAAAGTTAAAGTCAAGTTAAAGTTAAATTTAAAATTAAACTTAAAGTTAAAGTTAAAGTTAAAGTTGAAGTTAAAGTTAAAGTTAAAGTTAAAGTTAAAGTTAAAGTTAAAGTTAAAGTTAAAGTTAAAGTTAAAGTTAAAGTTAAAGTTAAAGTTAAAGTTAAAGTTAAAGTTAAAGTTAAAGTTAAAGTTAAAGTTAAAGTTAAAGTTAAAGTTAAAGTTAAAGTTAAAGTTAAAGTTAAAGTTAAAGTTAAAGTTAAAGTTAAAGTTAAAGTTAAAGTTAAAGTTAAAGTTAAAGTTAAAGTTAAAGTTAAAGTTAAAGTTAAAGTTAAAGTTAAAGTTAAAGTTAAAGTTAAAGTTAAAGTTAAAGTTAAAGTTAAAGTTAAAGTTAAAGTTAAAGTTAATGTTAAAGTTAAAGTTAATGTTAAAGTTAAAGTTAAAGTTAAAGTTAAAGTTAAAGTTAAAATTAAAGTTAAAGTTAAAATTAAAGTTAAAGTAAAAGTAAAAGTAAAAGTAAAAGTAAAAGTAAAAGTAAAAGTTAAAGTAAAAGTTAAAGTTAAAGTTAAAGTTAAAGTTAAAGTTAAAGTTAAAGTTAAAGTTAAGTTAAAGCTAAAGTTAAAGTTAAAGTTAAATTTAAGTTTAAGTTAAAGCTAAAGTTAAAGTTAAAGTTAAAGTTAAAGTTGAAGTTAAAGTTAAAGTTAAGTTAAAGTTAAAGTTAAAGTTAAAGTTAAAGTTAAAGTTAAAGTTAAAGTTAAAGTTAAAGTTAAAGTTAAAGTTAAAGTTAAAGTTAAAGTTAAAGTTAAAGTTAAATTTAAATTTAAAGTTAAAGTTAAAGTTAAGTTAAAGTTAAAGTTAATATTAAAGTTAAAGTTAACGTTAAAGTTAAAGTTAAAATTAAAGTTAAAGTTATAGTTAAAGTTAAAGTTAAATTTAAAGTTAAAGTTAAAGTTAAAGTTAAAGTTAGAGTTAAAGTTAAAGTTAAAGTTTAGTTAAAGTTAAAGTTAAGTTAAAGTTAAATTTAAAGTTAAAGTTAAAGTTAAAGTTAAGTTAAAGTTAAAGTTAAAGCTAAGTTAAAGTTAAAGTTAAAATTTAAGTTAAAGTTAAAGTTAAAGTTAAAGCTAAAGTTAAATTTAAAGTTAAAGTTAAAGTAAAAGTTAAAGTTATAGTTAAAGTTAAAGTTAAAATTAAAGTTAAAGTTGAAGTTAAAGTTAAAATTAAAGTTAAATTTAAAGTTAAAATTAAAGTTAAAGTTAAGTTAAAGTTAAGTTAAAGTTATAGTTAAAATTAAAGTTAAAGTTAAAGTTAAAGTTAAAATTAAAGTTAAAGTTAAAGTTAAGTTAAGTTAATGTTAAAGTTAAAGTTAAAGTTAAAGTTAAGTTAAAGTTAAAGTTGAAGTTAAAGTTAATGTTAAAATTAAACTTAAAGTTAAAGTTAAAGTTGAAGTTAAAGTTAAAGTTAAATTTAAAGTTAAAGTTAAAGTTAAAGTTAATGTTAAAGTTAAAGTTAAAGTTAAAGTTAAAGTTAAAGTTAAAGTTAAAGTTAATGTTAAAGTTAAAGTTAAAGTTGAAGTTGAAGTTAAAGTTAAAGTTAAAGTTAAAATTAAAGTTAAAGTTAAAATTAAAGTTAAAGTTAAAGTAAAAGTTAAAGTTAAAATTAAAGTTAAAATTAAAGTTAAAATTAAAGTTAAAGTTAAGTTAAAGTTAAAGCTAAAGTTAAAGTTAAAGTTTAGTTAAAGTTAAAGTTAAAGGTTAAGTTAAAGTGAAAGTTACAATTAAAATTAAAGTTAAAGTTAAAGTTAAAATTAAAGTTAAAGTTAAAGTTAAAGTTAAAGTAAAAGTTAAAGTTAAAGTTAAAATTAAAGTTAAAGTTAAAGTTAAAGTTAAGTTAAAGTTAAAGTTAAGTTAAAGTTAAAGTTAAAGTTAAAGTTAAAGTTAAAGTTAAAGTTAAAATTAAAGTTAAAGTTAAAGTTAAGTTAAAGTTAATGTTAAAGTTAAAGTTAAAGTTAAGTTAAAGTTAAAGTTAAAGTTAAAGGTAAAGTCAAAGTTAAAGTTAAAGTTAAAGTTAAAGTTAAAGTTAAAATTAAAGTTAAAGTTAAAGTTAAATTTAATGTTAAAGTCAAAGTTAAATTTAATGTTAATGTTAAAGTTTAAGTTAAAGTTTAAGTTAAAATTAATGTTAAAGTTAAAGTTAAAATTAAAATTAAAGTTAAAGTTAAAGTTAAAATTTAAGTTAAAGTTAAAGTTAAAGTTAAAGTTAAAATTAAAGTTAAAGTTAAGTTAAAGTTAAAGTTAAAGTTAAAGTTAAAGCTAAAGTTAAATTTAAAGTTAAAGTTAAAGTTAAGTTAAAGTAAAAGTTAAAGTTATAGTTAAAGTTAAAGTTAAAATTAAAGTTAAAGTTAAAGTTGAAGTTAAAGTTAAAATTAAAGTGAAAGTTAAAGTTAAAATTAAAGTTAAAGTTAAGTTAAAGTTACGTTAAAGTTATAGTTAAAATTAAAGTTAAAGTTAAAGTTAAAATTAAAGCTAAAGTTAAAGTTAAAGTTAAGTTAAGTTAAAGTTAAAGTTAAAGTTAAAGTTAAAGTTAAGTTAAAGTTAAAGTTGAAGTTAAAGTTAATGTTAAAATTAAACTTAAAGTTGAAGTTAAAGTTAAAGTTAAAGTTAAAGTTAAAGTTAATGTTAAAGTTAAGGTTAAAGTTAAAGTTAAAGTTAAAGTTAAAGTTAAAGTTAAAGTTAAAGTTAATGTTAAAGTTAAAGTTAAAGTTGAAGTTAAAGTTAAAGTTAAAGTTAAAGTTAAAGTTAAAGTTAAAGTTAAAGTTAAAGTTAAAATTAAAGTTAAAGTTAAAATTAAAGTTAAAGTAAAAGTAAAAGTTAAAGTTAAAGTTAAAATTAAAGTTAAAATTAAAGTTAAAGTTAAGTTAAAGTTAAAGTTAAAGTTAAAGTTTAGTTAAAGTTAAAGTTTAAGTTAAAGTGAAAGTTACAATTAAAGTTAAAGTTAAAGTTAAAATTAAAGTTAAAGTTAAAGTTAAAGTAAAAGTTAAAGTTAAAGTTAAAGTTAAAGTTAAAATTAAAGTTAAAGTTAAAGTTAAAGTTAAGTTAAAGTTAAAGTTAAAGTGAAGTTAAAGTTAAAGTTAAAGTTAAAGTTAAAGTTAAAATTAAAGTTAAAGTTAAAGTTAAAGTTAAAGTTAAAGTTAAGTTAAAGCTAAAGTTAAAGTTAAAGTTAAATTTAAGTTAAAGTTAAAGTTAAAGTGAAGTTAAAGTTAAAGTTAAAGTTAAAGTTAAAGTTAAAGTTAAAGTTAAAGTTAAAGTTAAAGTTAAAGTTAAAGTTATTGTTAAAGTTAAAGTTAAAGTAAAAGTTAAAGTTACAGTTAAAGTTAAAGTTAAAGTTATAGTTAAATTTAAAGTTAAAGTTAAAGTTAAAGTTAGAGCTAAAGTTAAAGTTAAAGTTAAAGTTAAAGTTAAAGTTAAAGTTAAAGTTAAAATTAAAGTTAAAGTTAAAGATAAAGTTAAAGTTAAAGATAAAGTTAAAGTTAAAATTAAAGTTAAAGTTAAAGTTAAAGTTAAGTTAAAGTTAAAGTTAAGTTAAAGTTAAAGTTAAAGTTAAAGTTAAAATTAAAGTTAAAGTTAAAGTTAAAGTTAAAGTTAAAGTTAAAGTTAAAGTTAAAGTTAAAGTTAAAGTTAAAGTTAAAGTTAAATTTAAAGTTAATGTTAAAGTTAAAGTTAAAGTTAAAATTAAAGTTAAAGTTAAGTTAAAGTTAAAGTTAAGTTAAAGTTAAAGTTAAAGTTAAAGTTAAAGTTAAAGTTAAGTTAAAGTTAAAGTTAAAATTAAACTTAAAGTTAAAGTTAAAGTTAAAGTTGAAGTTAAAGTTAAAGTTAAAGTTAAAGTTAAAGTTAAAGTTAAAGTTAAAGTTAAAGTAAAAGTTAAAGTTAAAGTTAAAGTTAAAGTTAAAGTTAAAATTAAAGTTAAAGTTAAAGTTAAAGTTAAGTTAAAGTTAAAGTTAAAGTTAAGTTAAAGTTAAAGTTAAACTTAAAGTTAAAGTTAAAATTAAAGTTAAAGTTAAAGTTAAGTTAAAGCTAAAGTTAAAGTTAAAGTTAAATTTAAGTTAAAGTTAAAGTTAAAGTGAAGTTAAAGTTAAAGTTAAAGTTAAAGTTATTGTTAAAGTTAAAGTTAAAGTTAAAGTTAGAGTTAAAGTTAAAGTTATAGTTAAATTTAAAGTTAAAGTTAAAGTTAAAGTTAAAGTTAAAGCTAAAGTTAAAGTTAAAGTTAAAATTAAAGTTAAAGTTAAAGTTAAAGTTAAAGTTAAAGTTAAAGTTAAAGTTAAAGTTAAAGTTAAAGTTAAAGTTAAAGTTAAAGTTAAAGTTAAGTTAAAGTTATGTTAAAGTTAAAGTTAAAGTTAAGTTAAAGTTAAAGTTAAAGTTAAAGTTAAAGTTAAAGTTAAAGTTAAAGTTAAAGTTAAAGTTAAATTTAAGTTAAAGTTAAAGTTAAATTTAAAGTTAAAGTTAAAGTTATAGTTAAAGTTAAAGTTAAAGTTAAAGTTACAGTTAAAGTTAAAGTTAAAGTTAAATTTAAAGTTAAAGTTAAAGTTAAAGTTAAAGTTAAAGTTAAAGTTAAAGTTAAAGTTAAAGTTAAAGTTAAAGATAAAGTTAAAGTTAAAGTTAAAGATAAAGTTAAAGTTAAAGTTAAAGTTAAAGTTAAAATTAAAGTTAAAGTTATAGTTAAAGTTAAGTTAAAGTTAAAGTTAAATTTAAGTTAAAGTTAAGTTAAAGTTAAAGTTAAGTTAAAGTTAAAGTTAAAGTGAAAGTTAAAATTAAAGTTAAAGTTAAAGTTAAGTTAAAGTTAAAGTTAAAGTTAAATTTAAATTTAAGTTAAAGTTATAGTTAAAGTTAAAGTTAAAGTTAAAGTTAAAGTTAAAGTTAAAGTTAAAGTTAAAGTTAAAATTAAAGTTAAAGTTAAAGTTAAAGCTAAGTTAAAGTTAAAGTTAAAGTTAAGTTAAAGTTAAAGTTAAAATTAAACTTAAAGTTAAAGTTGAAGTTAAAGTTAAAGTTAAAGTTAAAGTTAAAGTTAAAGTTAAAGTTAAAGTTAAAGTTAAAGTTAAAGTTAAAGTTAAAGTTAATGTTAAAGTTAAAGTTAAAGTTAAAGTTAAAGTTAATGTTAAAGTTAAAGTTAAAGTTAAAGTTAAAGTTAAAGTTAAAGTTAAAATTAAAGTTAAAGTTAAAGTTAAAGCTAAGTTAAAGTTAAAGTTAAGTTAAAGTTAAAGTTAAAATTAAACTTAAAGTTAAAGTTAAAGTTAAAGTTAAAATTAAAGTTAAAGTTAAGTTAAAGTTAAAGTTAAAGTTAAATTTAAGTTAAAGTTATAGTTAAAGTTAAAGTTAAAGTTAAAGTTAAAGTTAAAGTTAAAGTTAAAGTTAAAGTTAAAGTTAAAGTTAAAGTTAAAGTTAAAGTTAAAGTTAAAGTTAAAGTTAAAATTAAAGTTAAAGTTAAAGCTAAGTTAAAGTTAAAGTTATGTTAAAGCTAAAGTTAAAATTAAACTTAAAGTTAAAGTTAAAGTTAAAGTTAAAGTTAAAGTCAAGTTAAAGTTAAATTTAAAATTAAACTTAAAGTTAAAGTTAAAGTTAAAGTTGAAGTTAAAGTTAAAGTTAAAGTTAAAGTTAAAGTTAAAGTTAAAGTTAAAGTTAAAGTTAAAGTTAAAGTTAAAGTTAAAGTTAAAGTTAAAGTTAAAGTTAAAGTTAAAGTTAAAGTTAAAGTTAAAGTTAAAGTTAAAGTTAAAGTTAAAGTTAAAGTTAAAGTTAAAGTTAAAGTTAAAGTTAAAGTTAAAGTTAAAGTTAAAGTTAAAGTTAAAGTTAAAGTTAAAGTTAAAGTTAAAGTTAAAGTTAAAGTTAAAGTTAAAGTTAAAGTTAAAGTTAAAGTTAAAGTTAAAGTTAAAGTTAAAGTTAAAGTTAAAGTTAAAGTTAAAGTTAAAGTTAATGTTAAAGTTAAAGTTAATGTTAAAGTTAAAGTTAAAGTTAAAGTTAAAGTTAAAGTTAAAATTAAAGTTAAAGTTAAAATTAAAGTTAAAGTAAAAGTAAAAGTAAAAGTAAAAGTAAAAGTAAAAGTTAAGTTAAAGTTAAAGTTAAAGTTAAAGTTAAAGTTAAATTTAAAGTTAAAGTTAAAGTTAAAGTTAAAGTTAGAGTTAAAGTTAAAGTTAAAGTTTAGTTAAAGTTAAAGTTAAGTTAAAGCTAAAGTTAAAGTTAAAGTTAAATTTAAGTTTAAGTTAAAGCTAAAGTTAAAGTTAAAGTTAAGTTAAAGTTAAAGTTAAAGTTAAATTTAAATTTAAAGTTAAAGTTAAAGTTAAGTTAAAGTTAAAGTTAATATTAAAGTTAAAGTTAACGTTAAAGTTAAAGTTAAAATTAAAGTTAAAGTTATAGTTAAAGTTAAAGTTAAATTTAAAGTTAAAGTTAAAGTTAAAGTTAAAGTTAGAGTTAAAGTTAAAGTTAAAGTTTAGTTAAAGTTAAAGTTAAGTTAAAGCTAAAGTTAAAGTTAAAGTTAAATTTAAGTTTAAGTTAAAGCTAAAGTTAAAGTTAAAGTTAAAGTTAAAGTTGAAGTTAAAGTTAAAGTTAAGTTAAAGTTAAAGTTAAAGTTAAAGTTAAAGTTAAAGTTAAAGTTAAAGTTAAAGTTAAAGTTAAAGTTAAATTTAAATTTAAAGTTAAAGTTAAAGTTAAGTTAAAGTTAAAGTTAATATTAAAGTTAAAGTTAACGTTAAAGTTAAAGTTAAAATTAAAGTTAAAGTTATAGTTAAAGTTAAAGTTAAATTTAAAGTTAAAGTTAAAGTTAAAGTTAAAGTTAGAGTTAAAGTTAAAGTTAAAGTTTAGTTAAAGTTAAAGTTAAGTTAAAGTTAAATTTAAAGTTAAAGTTAAAGTTAAAGTTAAGTTAAAGTTAAAGTTAAAGCTAAGTTAAAGTTAAAGTTAAAATTAAAGTTAAAGTTAAAGTTAAAGTTAAAGCTAAAGTTAAATTTAAAGTTAAAGTTAAAGTAAAAGTTAAAGTTATAGTTAAAGTTAAAGTTAAAATTAAAGTTAAAGTTGAAGTTAAAGTTAAAATTAAAGTTAAATTTAAAGTTAAAATTAAAGTTAAAGTTAAGTTAAAGTTAAGTTAAAGTTATAGTTAAAATTAAAGTTAAAGTTAAAGTTAAAGTTAAAATTAAAGTTAAAGTTAAAGTTAAGTTAAGTTAATGTTAAAGTTAAAGTTAAAGTTAAAGTTAAAGTTAAGTTAAAGTTAAAGTTGAAGTTAAAGTTAATGTTAAAATTAAACTTAAAGTTAAAGTTAAAGTTGAAGTTAAAGTTAAAGTTAAATTTAAAGTTAAAGTTAAAGTTAAAGTTAATGTTAAAGTTAAAGTTAAAGTTAAAGTTAAAGTTAAAGTTAAAGTTAAAGTTAATGTTAAAGTTAAAGTTAAAGTTGAAGTTGAAGTTAAAGTTAAAGTTAAAGTTAAAATTAAAGTTAAAGTTAAAATTAAAGTTAAAGTTAAAGTAAAAGTTAAAGTTAAAATTAAAGTTAAAATTAAAGTTAAAGTTAAGTTAAAGTTAAAGCTAAAGTTAAAGTTAAAGTTTAGTTAAAGTTAAAGTTAAAGGTTAAGTTAAAGTGAAAGTTACAATTAAAATTAAAGTTAAAGTTAAAGTTAAAATTAAAGTTAAAGTTAAAGTTAAAGTTAAAGTAAAAGTTAAAGTTAAAGTTAAAATTAAAGTTAAAGTTAAAGTTAAAGTTAAGTTAAAGTTAAAGTTAAGTTAAAGTTAAAGTTAAAGTTAAAGTTAAAGTTAAAGTTAAAGTTAAAATTAAAGTTAAAGTTAAAGTTAAGTTAAAGCTAAAGTTAAAGTTAAAGTTAAATTTAAGTTAAAGTTAAAGTTAAAGTGAAGTTAAAGTTAAAGTTAAAGTTATTGTTAAAGTTAAAGTTAAAGTTACAGTTAAAGTTAAAGTTAAAGTTATAGTTAAATTTAAAGATAAAGTTAAAGTTAAAGTTAAAGTTAAAGCTAAAGTTATAGTTAAAGTTAAAGTTAAAGTTAAAGTTAAAGTTAAAGTTAAAGTTAAAGTTAAAATTAAAGTTAAAGTTAAGGATAAAATTAAAGTTAAAGATAAAGTTAAAGTTAAAGTTAAAGTTAAAATTAAAGTTAAAGTTAAGTTAAAGTTAAAGTTAAGTTAAAGTTAAAGTTAAAGTTAAAGTTAAAGTTAAGTTAAAGTTAAAGTTAAAGTGAAAGTTAAAATTGAAGTTAAAGTTAAAGTTAAGTTAAAGTTATAGTTAAAGTTAAAGTTAAAGTTAAAGTTAAAATTAAAGTTAAAGTTAAAGTTAAAATTAAAGTTAAAGTTAAAGTTAAAGTTAAAGTTAAAGTTAAGTTAAAGTTAATGTTAAAGTTAAAGTTAAAGTTAAGTTAAAGTTAAAGTTAAAGTTAAAGTCAAAGTTAAAGTTAAAGTTAAAGTTAAAGTTAAAGTTAAAATTAAAGTTAAAGTTAAATTTAATGTTAAAGTTAAAGTTAAATTTAAGTTTAAGTTAAAGCTAAAGTTAAAGTTAAAGTTAAAGTTGAAGTTAAAGTTAAAGTTAAGTTAAAGTTAAAGTTAAAGTTAAAGTTAAAGTTAAAGTTAAAGTTAAAGTTAAAGTTAAAGTTAAAGTTAAAGTTAAAGTTAAAGTTAAAGTTAAAGTTAAAGTTAAAGTTAAAGTTAAAGTTAAAGTTAAAGTTAAAGTTAAAGTTAAAGTTAAATTTAAAGTCAAAGTCAAAGTTAAAGTTAAAGTTAATGTTAAAGCTAAAGTTAAAGTTAAAGTTAAAGTTAAGTTAAAGTTAAAGTTAAAGTTAAAGTTAAAGTTAAAGTTAAAATTAAAGTTAAAGTTAAAGTTAAAGTTAAAGTTAAAGTTAAAGTTAAAGTTAAAGTTAAAGTTAAAGTTAAAGTTAAGTTAAAGTTAAAGTTAAGGTAAAGTTAAAGTTAAAGTTAAAGTTAAAGTTAAAGTTAAAGTTGAAGTTAAAGTTAAAGTTAAGTTAAGTTAAAGTTAAAGTTAAAGTTAAAGTTAAAGTTAAAGTTAAAGTTAAAGTTAGAGTTAAAGTTAAAGTTAAAGTTAAAGTTAAAATTAAAGTTAAAGCTAAAATTAAAGTTGATAAATTAAAGTTTGATTAAATTAAAGTTAAATTAAAGTTAAGTTAAAGTTAAAGTTAAAGTTAAAGTTATAGTTAAAGTTAAAATTAAAGTTAAAGTTAAAGTTAAAGTTAAAATTAAAGTTAAAGTTAAAGATAAAGTTAAAGTTAAAGTTAATGTTAAAGTTAAAATTGAAGTTAAAGTTAAAGTTAAATTTAAAGTTAAAGTTAAAGTTAAAGTTGAAGTTAAAGTTAAAGTTAGAGTTGAAGTTAAAGTTAAAGTTAAAGTTAAAGTTAAAGTTAAAGTTAAAGTTAAATTTAAAGTTAAATTTAAATTTAAATTTAAAGTTAAAGTTAAAGCTAAAGCTAAATTTAAAGTTAAAGTTAAAATTAAAGTTAAAGTTAAAGTTAAAATTAAAGTTAAAGTTAAAGTTAAAGATAAAGTTAAAGTTAAAGTTAAAGATAAAGTTAAGGTTAAAGTTAAAGCTAAAGTTAAAGTTAAAGTTAAAGTTAAAGTTAAAGTTAAAGTTAAATTTAAATTTAAAGTTAAAGTTAAAGTTAAGTTAAAGTTAAAGTTAATATTAAAGTTAAAGTTAACGTTAAAGTTAAAGTTAAAATTAAAGTTAAAGTTAAAGTTATAGTTAAAGTTAAAGTTAAATTTAAAGTTAAAGTTAAAGCTAAAGTTAAAGTTAAAGTTAAAGTTAAAGTTAAAGTTAGAGTTAAAGTTAAAGTTAAAGTTAAAGTTTAGTTAAAGTTAAAGTTAAAGTTAAGTTAAAGTTAAAGTTAAAGTTAAAGTTAAAGTTAAAGTTAAAGTTAAATTTAAAGTTAAAGTTAAAGTTAGAGTTAAAGTTAAAGTTAAAGTTAAAGTTAAGTTAAAGTTAAAGTTAAAGCTAAGTTAAAGTTAAAGTTAAAGTTAAAGTTAAAGTTAAAGTTAAAATTAAAGTTAAAGTTAAGTTAAAGTTAAAGTTAAAGTTAAAGCTAAAGTTAAATTTAAAGTTAAAGTTAAAGTTAAGTTAAAGTAAAAGTTAAAGTTATAGTTAAAGTTAAAGTTAAAATTAAAGTTAAAGTTGAAGTTAAAGTTAAAATTAAAGTTAAAGTTAAAGGTAAAATTAAATTTAAAGTTAAGTTAAAGTTAAGTTAAAGTTATAGTTAAAATTAAAGTTAAAGTTAAAGTTAAAGTTAAAATTAAAGTTAAAGTTAAAGTTAAGTTAAGTTAAAGTTAAAGTTAAAGTTAAAGTTAAAGTTAAAGTTAAGTTAAAGTTAAAGTTGAAGTTAAAGTTAATGTTAAAATTAAACTTAAAGTTAAAGTTGAAGTTAAAGTTAAAGTTAAAGTTAAAGTTAAAGTTAATGTTAAAGTTAAAGTTAAAGTTAAAGTTAAAGTTAAAGTTAAAGTTAAAGTTAAAGTTAAAGTTAAAGTTAAAGTTAATGTTAAAGTTAAAGTTAAAGTTAAAGTTAAAGTTAAAGTTAAAGTTAAAGTTAAAGTTGAAGTTAAAGTTAAAGTTAAAGTTAAAGTTAAAGTTAAAGTTAAAGTTAAAATTAAAGTTAAAGTTAAAATTAAAGTTAAAGTAAAAGTTAAAGATAAAGTTAAAGTTAAAATTAAAGTTAAAATTAAAGTTAAAGTTAAGTTAAAGTTAAAGTTAAAGTTAAAGTTAAAGTTAAAGTTTAGTTAAAGTTAAAGTTTAAGTTAAAGTGAAAGTTACAATTAAAGTTAAAGTTAAAGTTAAAGTTAAAGTTAAAGTTAAAGTTAAAGTTAAAGTTAAAATTAAAGTTAAAGTTAAAGTTAAAATAAAAGTTAAAGTTAAAGTTAAAGTTAAAATTAAAGTTAAAGTTAAAGTTAAAGTTAAGTTAAAGTTAAAGTTAAAGTTAAGTTAAAGTTAAAGTTAAAGTTAAAATTAAAGTTAAAGTTAAAGTTAAAGTTAAGTTAAAGCTAAAGTTAAAGTTAAAGTTAAATTTAAGTTAAAGTTAAAGTTAAAGTGAAGTTAAAGTTAAAGTTAAAGTTAAAGTTATTGTTAAAGTTAAAGTTAAAGTTACAGTTAAAGTTAAAGTTAAAGTTATAGTTAAATTTAAAGTTAAAGTTAAAGTTAAAGTTAAAGTTAAAGTTAAAGCTAAAGTTAAAGTTAAAGTTAAAGTTAAAGTTAAAGTTAAAGTTAAAATTAAAGTTAAAGTTAAAGATAAAGTTAAAGTTAAAGATAAAGTTAAAGTTAAAATTAAAGTTAAAGTTAAAGTTAAAGTTAAGTTAAAGTTAAAGTTAAGTTAAAGTTAAAGTTAAAGTTAAGTTAAAGTTAACGTTAAAGTGAAAGTTAAAATTGAAGTTTAAGTTAAAGTTAAAGTTAAGTTAAAGTTATAGTTAAAGTTAAAGTTAAAGTTAAAGTTAAAGTTAAAATTAAAGTTAAAGTTAAAGTTAAAATTAAAGTTAAAGTTAAAGTTAAGTTAAAGTTAATGTTAAAGTTAAAGTTAAAGTTAAGTTAAAGTTAAAGTTAAAGTTAAAGGTAAAGTCAAAGTTAAAGTTAAAGTTAAAGTTAAAGTTAAAGCTAAAGTTAAATTTAAAGTTAAAATTAAAGTTAAAGTTAAAGTTAAAGTTAAAATTTAAGTTAAAGTTAAAGTTAAAGTTAAAGTTAAAGTTAAAGTTAAAATTAAAGTTAAAGTTAAAGTTAAGTTAAAGTTAAAGTTAAAGTTAAAGCTAAAGTTAAATTTAAAGTTAAAGTTAAGTTAAAGTAAAAGTTAAAGTTATAGTTAAAGTTAAAATTAAAGTTAAAGTTAAAGTTGAAGTTAAAGTTAAAATTAAAGTTAAAGTTAAAGTTAAAATTAAAGTTAAAGTTAAGTTAAAGTTAAGTTAAAGTTAAGTTAAAGTTAAGTTAAAGTTATAGTTAAAATTAAAGTTAAAGTTAAAGTTAAAGTTAAAGTTAAAGTTAAAATTAAAGTTAAAGTTAAAGTTAAAGTTAAGTTAAGTTAAAGTTAAAGTTAAAGTTAAAGTTAAAGTTAAAGTTAAGTTAAAGTTAAAGTTGAAGTTAAAGTTAATGTTAAAATTAAACTTAAAGTTAAAGTTGAAGTTAAAGTTAAAGTTAAAGTTAATGTTAAATTTAAAGTTAAAGTTAAAGTTAAAGTTAAAGTTAAAGTTAAAGTTAATGTTAAAGTTAAAGTTGAAGTTAAAGTTAAAGTTAAAGTTAAAGTTAAAGTTAAAATTAAAGTTAAAGTTAAAATTAAAGTTAAAGTTAAAGTAAAAGTTAAAGTTAAAGTTAAAGTTAAAATTAAAGTTAAAATTAAAGTTAAAGTTAAGTTAAAGTTAAAGTTAAAGTTAAAGTTAAAGTTTAGTTAAAGTTAAAGTTTAAGTTAAAGTGAAAGTTACAATTAAATTTAAAGTTAAAGTTAAAGTTAAAGTTAAAATTAAAGTTA
>NC_090324.1:160273494-160403950 GCF_040869045.1 Eurosta solidaginis | reverse complement strand
ACGTTTTAAATCGTTTGTAGTTTTTCATACGAAAAAAAAAATTTTTTTTAGTCCACAGGTTTCGGAGATATCGCTAACGCATCTCAAAAAAACCAAGAACGCAGCAATTTGGAAGCACTAAAAGTACTTTTCCTATAACTACAAACGATGAAATTGATTGTAGTGAAATTCATTTTTTTGTAGTTTTTATAGTTATTCCGAAAATATAATACATTGTGCGGAAACCAAGCAATTTAAGCAAATTTGGGTTTTTTCTTTTTGAAATACGTTTTAAATCGTTTGTAGTTTTTCATAGGAAAATCATTTTTTTTTTTGGTCCACAGTTCCGGAGATATCGTTAACGCATCTAAAAAAAAACCAAGAACGCAGCAATTTGGAAGCACTAAAAGTAATTTTCATATAACTACAAACGATGGAATTGATTGTAGTGAAATTAATTTTTTTGTAGTTTTTATAGCTACTCCGAAAATATAATACATTGTGCGGAAACCAAGCAATTTAAGCAAATTTGGGTATTTTCTTTTTGAAATACGTTTTAATTCGTTTTTAGTTTTTCATAGGAAAAATTTTTATTTTTTTGGTCCACAGGTTTCAGAGATATCGTTAGCGCATCTCAAAAAAACCAAGAACGCAGCAATTTGGAAGCACTAAAAGTACTTTTCCTATAACTGCAAACGATGAAATTGATTGTAGTGAAATTCATTTTATTGTAGTTTATATAGTTACTCCGAAAATATAATACATTTTTCGGAAACCAAGCAATTTAAGCAAATTTGGTTTTTTTCTTTTTGAAATACGTTTTAAATCGTTTGTAGTTTTTCATACGAAAAAAAAAAATTTTTTTTTTTGGTCCACAGGTTTCGGAGATATCGCTAACGCATCTCAAAAAAACCAAGAACGCAGCAATTTGGAAGCACTAAAAGTACTTTTCCTATAACTACAAACGATGAAATTGATTGTAGTGAAATTCATTTTTTTGTAGTTTTTATAGTTACTCCGAAAATATAATACATTGTGCGGAAACCAAGCAATTTAAGCAAATTTGGGTTTTTTCTTTTTGAAATACGTTTTAAATCGTTTGTAGTTTTTCATAGGAAAATCATTTTTTTTTGGTCCACAGTTTCGGAGATATCGTTAGCGCATCTCAAAAAAACCAAGAACGCAGCAATTTGGAAGCACTAAAAGTAATTTTCCTATAACTACAAACGATGAATTTGATTGTAGTGAAATTCATTTTTTTGTAGTTTTTATAGCTACTCCGAAAATATAATACATTGTGCGGAAACCAAGCAATTTAAGCAAATTTGGGTTTTTTCTTTTTGAAATACGTTTTAAATCGTTTGTAGTTTTTCATAGGAAAATCATTTTTTTTGGTCCACAGTTTCGGAGATATCGTTAACGCATCTCAAAAAACCAAGAACGCAGCAATTTGGAAGCACTAAAAGTAATTTTCCTATAACTACAAACGATGAAATTGATTGCAGTGAAATTCATTTTTTTGTAGTTTTTATAGCTACTCCGAAAATATAATACAATTGTGCGGAAACCAAGCAATTTAAGCAAATTTGGGTTTTTTCTTTTTGAAATAAGTTTTAATTCGTTTTTAGTTTTTCATAGGAAACAATTTTTTTTTGGTCCACAGGTTTCGGAGATATCGTTAACGCATCTCAAAAAACCAAGAACGCAGCAATTTGGAAGCACTAAAGGTACTTTTCTTATAACTACAAACAATGAAATTGATTGTAAAGAAATTCATTTTTTTTGTAGTTTTTATAGTTACTCCGAAAATATAATAAATTGTGCGGAAACCAAGCAATTTAGGCAAATTTGGGTTTTTTTCTTTTTGAATACGTTTTAAATCGTTTGTAGTTTTTCATACGAAAAAAAAAATTTTTTTAGTCCACAGGTTTCGGAGATATCGCTAACGCATCCCAAAAAAACCAAGAACGCAGCAATTTGGAAGCACTAAAGTACTTTTCCTATAACTACAAACGATGAAATTGATTGTAGTGAAATTCATTTTTTTGTAGTTTTTATAGTTACTCCGAAAATATAATACATTGTGCGGAAACCAAGCAATTTAAGCAAATTTGGGTTTTTTCTTTTTGAATTACGTTTTAAATCGTTTGTAGTTTTTCATAGGAAAATCATTTTTTTTTTTTTGGTCCACAGTTTCGGAGATATCGTTAACGCATCTAAAAAAAACCAAGAACGCAGCAATTTGGAAGCACTAAAAGTAATTTTCCTATAACTACAAACGATGAAATTGATTGTAGTGAAATTCATTTTTTTGTAGTTTTATAGCTACTCCGAAAATATAATACATTGTGCGGAAACCAAGCAATTTAAGCAAATTTGGGTATTTTCTTTTTGAAATACGTTTTAAATCATTTGTAGTTTTTCATACGAAAAAAAAATTTTTTTTTAGTCCACAGGTTTCGGAGATATCGCTAACGCATCTCAAAAAAACCAAGAACGCAGCAATTTGGAAGCATTAAAAGTACTTTTCCTATAACTACAAACGATGAAATTGATTGTAGTGAAATTCATTTTTTTTGTAGTTTTTATAGTTACTCCGAAAATATAATACATTGTGCGGAAACCAAGCAATTTAAGCAAATTTGGGTTTTTTCTTTTTGAAATACGTTTTAAATCGTTTGTAGTTTTTCATAGGAAAATCATTTTTTTTTTGGTCCACAGTTTCGGAGATATCGTTAGCGCATCTCAAAAAAACCAAGAACGCAGCAATTTGGAAGCACTAAAAGTAATTTTCCTATAACTACAAACGATGAATTTGATTGTAGTGAAATTCATTTTTTTTGTAGTTTTTATAGCTACTCCGAAAATATAATAAATTGTGCGGAAACCAAGCAATTTAAGCAAATTTGGGTTTTTTCTTTTTGAAATACGTTTTAAATCGTTTGTAGTTTTTCATAGGAAAATCATTTTTTTTTTGGTCCACAGTTTCGGAGATATCGTTAACGCATCTCAAAAAAACCAAGAACGCAGCAATTTGGAAGCACTAAAAGTAATTTTCCTATAACTACAAACGATGAAATTGATTGTAGTGAAATTCATTTTTTTGTAGTTTTTATAGCTACTCCGAAAATATAATACATTGTGCGGAAACCAAGCAATTTAAGCAAATTTGGGTTTTTTCTTTTTGAAATACGTTTTAAATCGTTTGTAGTTTTTCATAGGAAAATCATTTTTTTTTTGGTCCACAGTTTCGGAGATATCGTTAGCGCATCTCAAAAAAACCAAGAACGCAGCAATTTGGAAGCACTAAAAGTACTTTTCCTATAACTACAAACGATGAAATTGATTGTAGTGAAATTCATTTTTTTGTAGTTTTTATAGTTATTCCGAAAATATAATACATTGTGCGGAAACCAAGCAATTTAAGCAAATTTGGGTTTTTTCTTTTTGAAATACGTTTTAAATCGTTTGTAGTTTTTCATAGGAAAATCATTTTTTTTTTTGGTCCACAGTTCCGGAGATATCGTTAACGCATCTAAAAAAAACCAAGAACGCAGAAATTTGGAAGCACTAAAAGTAATTTTCATATAACTACAAACAATGGAATTGATTGTAGTGAAATTAATTTTTTTGTAGTTTTTATAGCTACTCCGAAAATATAATACATTGTGCGGAAACCAAGCAATTTAAGCAAATTTGGGTATTTTCTTTTTGAAATACGTTTTAATTCGTTTTTAGTTTTTCATAGGAAAAATTTTTTATTTTTTTGGTCCACAGGTTTCAGAGATATCGTTAGCGCATCTCAAAAAAACCAAGAACGCAGCAATTTGGAAGCACTAAAAGTACTTTTCCTATAACTGCAAACGATGAAATTGATTGTAGTGAAATTCATTTTTTTGTAGTTTATATAGTTACTCCGAAAATATAATACATTTTTCGGAAACCAAGCAATTTAAGCAAATTTGGTTTTTTTCTTTTTGAAATACGTTTTAAATCGTTTGTAGTTTTTCATACGAAAAAAAAAAATTTTTTTTTTGGTCCACAGGTTTCGGAGATATCGCTAACGCATCTCAAAAAAACCAAGAACGCAGCAATTTGGAAGCACTAAAAGTACTTTTCCTATAACTACAAACGATGAAATTGATTGTAGTGAAATTCATTTTTTTGTAGTTTTTATAGTTACTCCGAAAATATAATACATTGTGCGGAAACCAAGCAATTTAAGCAAATTTGGGTTTTTTCTTTTTGAAATACGTTTTAAATCGTTTGTAGTTTTTCATAGGAAAATCATTTTTTTTTTTGGTCCACAGTTCCGGAGATATCGTTAACGCATCTAAAAAAAACCAAGAACGCAGAAATTTGGAAGCACTAAAAGTAATTTTCATATAACTACAAACAATGGAATTGATTGTAGTGAAATTAATTTTTTTGTAGTTTTTATAGCTACTCCGAAAATATAATACATTGTGCGGAAACCAAGCAATTTAAGCAAATTTGGGTATTTTCTTTTTGAAATACGTTTTAATTCGTTTTTAGTTTTTCATAGGAAAAATTTTTTATTTTTTTGGTCCACAGGTTTCAGAGATATCGTTAGCGCATCTCAAAAAAACCAAGAACGCAGCAATTTGGAAGCACTAAAAGTACTTTTCCTATAACTGCAAACGATGAAATTGATTGTAGTGAAATTCATTTTTTTGTAGTTTATATAGTTACTCCGAAAATATAATACATTTTTCGGAAACCAAGCAATTTAAGCAAATTTGGTTTTTTTCTTTTTGAAATACGTTTTAAATCGTTTGTAGTTTTTCATACGAAAAAAAAAAATTTTTTTTTTGGTCCACAGGTTTCGGAGATATCGCTAACGCATCTCAAAAAAACCAAGAACGCAGCAATTTGGAAGCACTAAAAGTACTTTTCCTATAACTACAAACGATGAAATTGATTGTAGTGAAATTCATTTTTTTGTAGTTTTTATAGTTACTCCGAAAATATAATACATTGTGCGGAAACCAAGCAATTTAAGCAAATTTGGGTTTTTTCTTTTTGAAATACGTTTTAAATCGTTTGTAGTTTTTCATAGGAAAATCATTTTTTTTTGGTCCACAGTTTCGGAGATATCGTTAGCGCATCTCAAAAAAACCAAGAACGCAGCAATTTGGAAGCACTAAAAGTAATTTTCCTATAACTACAAACGATGAATTTGATTGTAGTGAAATTCATTTTTTTTGTAGTTTTTATAGCTACTCCGAAAATATAATACATTGTGCGGAAACCAAGCAATTTAAGCAAATTTGGGTTTTTTCTTTTTGAAATACGTTTTAAATCGTTTGTAGTTTTTCATAGGAAAATCATTTTTTTTGGTCCACAGTTTCGGAGATATCGTTAACGCATCTCAAAAAAACCAAGAACGCAGCAATTTGGAAGCACTAAAAGTAATTTTCCTATAACTACAAACGATGAAATTGATTGCAGTGAAATTCATTTTTTTATAGTTTTTATAGCTACTCCGAAAATATAATACATTGTGCGGAAACCAAGCAATTTAAGCAAATTTGGGTTTTTTCTTTTTGAAATAAGTTTTAATTCGTTTTTAGTTTTTCATAGGAAACAATTTTTTTTTGGTCCACAGGTTTCGGAGATATCGTTAACGCATCTCAAAAAAACCAAGAACGCAGCAATTTGGAAGCACTAAAGGTACTTTTCTTATAACTACAAACAATGAAATTGATTGTAAAGAAATTCATTTTTTTGTAGTTTTTATAGTTACTCCGAAAATATAATAAATTGTGCGGAAACCAAGCAATTTAGGCAAATTTGGGTTTTTTCTTTTTGAATACGTTTTAAATCGTTTGTAGTTTTTCATACGAAAAAAAAAATTTTTTTTAGTCCACAGGTTTCGGAGATATCGCTAACGCATCCCAAAAAAACCAAGAACGCAGCAATTTGGAAGCACTAAAAGTACTTTTCCTATAACTACAAACGATGAAATTGATTGTAGTGAAATTCATTTTTTTGTAGTTTTTATAGTTACTCCGAAAATATAATACATTGTGCGGAAACCAAGCAATTTAAGCAAATTTGGGTTTTTTCTTTTTGAATTACGTTTTAAATCGTTTGTAGTTTTTCATAGGAAAATCATTTTTTTTTTTGGTCCACAGTTTCGGAGATAACGTTAACGCATCTAAAAAAAACCAAGAACGCAGCAATTTGGAAGCACTAAAAGTAATTTTCCTATAACTACAAACGATGAAATTGATTGTAGTGAAATTCATTTTTTTGTAGTTTTTATAGCTACTCCGAAAATATAATACATTGTGCGGAAACCAAGCAATTTAAGCAAATTTGGGTATTTTCTTTTTGAAATACGTTTTAAATCATTTGTAGTTTTTCATACGAAAAAAAAATTTTTTTTTAGTCCACAGGTTTCGGAGATATCGCTAACGCATCTCAAAAAAACCAAGAACGCAGCAATTTGGAAGCATTAAAAGTACTTTTCCTATAACTACAAACGATGAAATTGATTGTAGTGAAATTCATTTTTTTTGTAGTTTTTATAGTTACTCCGAAAATATAATACATTGTGCGGAAACCAAGCAATTTAAGCAAATTTGGGTTTTTTCTTTTTGAAATACGTTTTAAATCGTTTGTAGTTTTTCATAGGAAAATCATTTTTTTTTTTGGTCCACAGTTTCGGAGATATCGTTAGCGCATCTCAAAAAAACCAAGAACGCAGCAATTTGGAAGCACTAAAAGTAATTTTCCTATAACTACAAACGATGAATTTGATTGTAGTGAAATTAATTTTTTTTGTAGTTTTTATAGCTACTCCGAAAATATAATAAATTGTGCGGAAACCAAGCAATTTAAGCAAATTTGGGTTTTTTCTTTTTGAAATACGTTTTAAATCGTTTGTAGTTTTTCATAGGAAAATCATTTTTTTTTGGTCCACAGTTTCGGAGATATCGTTAACGCATCTCAAAAAAACCAAGAACGCAGCAATTTGGAAGCACTAAAAGTAATTTTCCTATAACTACAAACGATGAAATTGATTGTAGTGAATTTCATTTTTTTGTAGTTTTTATAGCTACTCCGAAAATATAATACATTGTGCGGAAACCAAGCAATTTAAGCAAATTTGGGTTTTTTCTTTTTGAAATACGTTTTAAATCGTTTGTAGTTTTTCATACGAAAAAAAAAATTTTTTTTGGTCCACAGTTTCGGAGATATCGTTATCGCATCTCAAAAAAACCAAGAACGCAGCAATTTGGAAGCACTAAAAGTACTTTTCATATAACTACAAACGATGAAATTGATTGTAGTGAAATTCATTTTTATACAGTTTTTATAGTTACTCCGAAAATATAATACATTTTGCGGAAACCAAGCAAATTAAGCTAATTTGGGTTTTTTCTTTTTGAAATACGTGTTAATTCGTTTGTAGATTTTCATACGAAAAAAAAAAAATTTTTTTTGGTACACAGGTTTCGGAGATATCGCTATCGCATCTCAAAAAAACCAAGAACGCAGCAATTTGGAAGCACTAAAAGTACTTTTCATATAACTACAAACGATGAAATTGATTGTAGTGAAATTCATTTTTATACAGTTTTCATAGTTACTCCGAAAATATAATACATTGTGCGGAAACCAAGCAATTTAAGCAAATTTGGGTTTTTTCTTTTTGAAATAAGTTTTAATTCGTTTTTAGTTTTTCATAGGAAACAATTTTTTTTTTGGTCCACAGGTTTCGGAGATATCGTTAACGCATCTCAAAAAAACCAAGAACGCAGCAATTTGGAAGCACTAAAAGTACTTTTCCTATAACTACAAACGATGAAATTGATTGTAGTGAAATTCATTTTTTTGTAGTTTTTATAGTTATTCCGAAAATATAATACATTGTGCGGAAACCAAGCAATTTAAGCAAATTTGGGTTTTTTCTTTTTGAAATAAGTTTTAATTCGTTTTTAGTTTTTCATAGGAAACAATTTTTTTTTTGGTCCACAGGTTTCGGAGATATCGTTAACGCATCTCAAAAAAACCAAGAACGCAGCAATTTGGAAGCACTAAAAGTACTTTTCCTATAACTACAAACGATGAAATTGATTGTAAAGAAATTCATTTTTTTGTAGTTTTTATAGTTACTCCGAAAATATAATAAGTTGTGCGGAAACCAAGCAATTTAGGCAAATTTGGGTTTTTTCTTTTTGAAATACGTTTTAAATCGTTTGTAGTTTTTCATACGAAAAAACATTTTTTTTAGTCCACAGGTTTCGGAGATATCGCTAACGCATCTCAAAAAAACCGAGAACGCAGCAATTTGGAAGCACTAAAAGTACTTTTCCTATAACTACAAACGATGAAATTGATTGTAGTGAAATTCATTTTTTTGTAGTTTTAATAGTTACTCCGAAAATATAATAAATTGTGCGGAAACCAAGCAATTTAGGCAAATTTGGGTTTTTTCTTTTTGAAATACGTTTTAAATCGTTTGTAGTTTTTCATACGAAAAAAAAAATTTTTTTTAGTTCACAGGTTTCGGAGATATCGCTAACGCATCTCAAAAAAACCAAGAACGCAGCAATTTGGAAGCACTAAAAGTACTTTTCCTATAACTACAAACGATGAAATTGATTGTAGTGAAATTCATTTTTTTGTAGTTTTTATAGTTATTCCGAAAATATAATACATTGTGCGGAAACCAAGCAATTTAAGCAAATTTGGGTTTTTTCTTTTTGAAATACGTTTTAAATCGTTTGTAGTTTTTCATAGGAAAATCATTTTTTTTTTTGGTCCACAGTTCCGGAGATATCGTTAACGCATCTAAAAAAAAACCAAGAACGCAGCAATTTGGAAGCACTAAAAGTAATTTTCATATAACTACAAACGATGGAATTGATTGTAGTGAAATTAATTTTTTTGTAGTTTTTATAGCTACTCCGAAAATATAATACATTGTGCGGAAACCAAGCAATTTAAGCAAATTTGGGTATTTTCTTTTTGAAATACGTTTTAATTCGTTTTTAGTTTTTCATAGGAAAAATTTTTTATTTTTTTGGTCCACAGGTTTCAGAGATATCGTTAGCGCATCTCAAAAAAACCAAGAACGCAGCAATTTGGAAGCACTAAAAGTACTTTTCCTATAACTGCAAACGATGAAATTGATTGTAGTGAAATTCATTTTATTGTAGTTTATATAGTTACTCCGAAAATATAATACATTTTTCGGAAACCAAGCAATTTAAGCAAATTTGGTTTTTTTCTTTTTGAAATACGTTTTAAATCGTTTGTAGTTTTTCATACGAAAAAAAAAAATTTTTTTTTTGGTCCACAGGTTTCGGAGATATCGCTAACGCATCTCAAAAAAACCAAGAACGCAGCAATTTGGAAGCACTAAAAGTACTTTTCCTATAACTACAAACGATGAAATTGATTGTAGTGAAATTCATTTTTTTGTAGTTTTTATAGTTACTCCGAAAATATAATACATTGTGCGGAAACCAAGCAATTTAAGCAAATTTGGGTTTTTTCTTTTTGAAATACGTTTTAAATCGTTTGTAGTTTTTCATAGGAAAATCATTTTTTTTTGGTCCACAGTTTCGGAGATATCGTTAGCGCATCTCAAAAAAACCTAGAACGCAGCAATTTGGAAGCACTAAAAGTAATTTTCCTATAACTACAAACGATGAATTTGATTGTAGTGAAATTCATTTTTTTTGTAGTTTTTATAGCTACTCCGAAAATATAATACATTGTGCGGAAACCAAGCAATTTAAGCAAATTTGGGTTTTTTCTTTTTGAAATACGTTTTAAATCGTTTGTAGTTTTTCATAGGAAAATCATTTTTTTTGGTCCACAGTTTCGGAGATATCGTTAACGCATCTCAAAAAAACCAAGAACGCAGCAATTTGGAAGCACTAAAAGTAATTTTCCTATAACTACAAACGATGAAATTGATTGCAGTGAAATTCATTTTTTTGTAGTTTTTATAGCTACTCCGAAAATATAATACATTGTGCGGAAACCAAGCAATTTAAGCAAATTTGGGTTTTTTCTTTTTGAAATAAGTTTTAATTCGTTTTTAGTTTTTCATAGGAAACAATTTTTTTTTGGTCCACAGGTTTCGGAGATATCGTTAACGCATCTCAAAAAAACCAAGAACGCAGCAATTTGGAAGCACTAAAGGTACTTTTCTTATAACTACAAACAATGAAATTGATTGTAAAGAAATTCATTTTTTTGTAGTTTTTATAGTTACTCCGAAAATATAATAAATTGTGCGGAAACCAAGCAATTTAGGCAAATTTGGGGTTTTTCTTTTTGAATACGTTTTAAATCGTTTGTAGTTTTTCATACGAAAAAAAAAATTTTTTTTAGTCCACAGGTTTCGGAGATATCGCTAACGCATCCCAAAAAAACCAAGAACGCAGCAATTTGGAAGCACTAAAAGTACTTTTCCTATAACTACAAACGATGAAATTGATTGTAGTGAAATTCATTTTTTTGTAGTTTTTATAGTTACTCCGAAAATATAATACATTGTGCGGAAACCAAGCAATTTAAGCAAATTTGGGTTTTTTCTTTTTGAATTACGTTTTAAATCGTTTGTAGTTTTTCATAGGAAAATCATTTTTTTTTTTTGGTCCACAGTTTCGGAGATATCGTTAACGCATCTAAAAAAAACCAAGAACGCAGCAATTTGGAAGCACTAAAAGTAATTTTCCTATAACTACAAACGATGAAATTGATTGTAGTGAAATTCATTTTTTTGTAGTTTTTATAGCTACTCCGAAAATATAATACATTGTGCGGAAACCAAGCAATTTAAGCAAATTTGGGTATTTTCTTTTTGAAATACGTTTTAAATCATTTGTAGTTTTTCATACGAAAAAAAAATTTTTTTTTAGTCCACAGGTTTCGGAGATATCGCTAACGCATCTCAAAAAAACCAAGAACGCAGCAATTTGGAAGCATTAAAAGTACTTTTCCTATAACTACAAACGATGAAATTGATTGTAGTGAAATTCATTTTTTTTGTAGTTTTTATAGTTACTCCGAAAATATAATACATTGTGCGGAAACCAAGCAATTTAAGCAAATTTGGGTTTTTTCTTTTTGAAATACGTTTTAAATCGTTTGTAGTTTTTCATAGGAAAATCATTTTTTTTTTTGGTCCACAGTTTCGGAGATATCGTTAGCGTATCTCAAAAAAACCAAGAACGCAGCAATTTGGAAGCACTAAAAGTAATTTTCCTATAACTACAAACGATGAATTTGATTGTAGTGAAATTCATTTTTTTTGTAGTTTTTATAGCTACTCCGAAAATATAATAAATTGTGCGGAAACCAAGCAATTTAAGCAAATTTGGGTTTTTTCTTTTTGAAATACGTTTTAAATCGTTTGTAGTTTTTCATAGGAAAATCATTTTTTTTTGGTCCACAGTTTCGGAGATATCGTTAACGCATCTCAAAAAAACCAAGAACGCAGCAATTTGGAAGCACTAAAAGTAATTTTCCTATAACTACAAACGATGAAATTGATTGTAGTGAAATTCATTTTTTTGTAGTTTTTATAGCTACTCCGAAAATATAATACATTGTGCGGAAACCAAGCAATTTAAGCAAATTTGGGTTTTTTCTTTTTGAAATACGTTTTAAATCGTTTGTAGTTTTTCATACGAAAAAAAAAATTTTTTTTGGTCCACAGTTTCGGAGATATCGTTATCGCATCTCAAAAAAACCAAGAACGCAGCAATTTGGAAGCACTAAAAGTACTTTTCATATAACTACAAACGATGAAATTGATTGTAGTGAAATTCATTTTTATACAGTTTTCATAGTTACTCCGAAAATATAATACATTGTGCGGAAACCAAGCAAATTAAGCTAATTTGGGTTTTTTCTTTTTGAAATACGTGTTAATTCGTTTGTAGATTTTCATACGAAAAAAAAAAATTTTTTTTTGGTACACAGGTTTCGGAGATATTGCTATCGCATCTCAAAAAAACCAAGAACGCAGCAATTTGGAAGCACTAAAAGTACTTTTCATATAACTACAAACGATGGAATTGATTGTAGTGAAATTCATTTTTATACAGTTTTCATAGTTACTCCGAAAATATAATACATTGTGCGGAAACCAAGCAATTTAAGCAAATTTGGGTTTTTTCTTTTTGAAATAAGTTTTAATTCGTTTTTAGTTTTTCATAGGAAACAATTTTTTTTTTGGTCCACAGGTTTCGGAGATATCGTTAACGCATCTCAAAAAAACCAAGAACGCAGCAATTTGGAAGCACTAAAAGTACTTTTCCTATAACTACAAACGATGAAATTGATTGTAGTGAAATTCATTTTTTTGTAGTTTTTATAGTTATTCCGAAAATATAATACATTGTGCGGAAACCAAGCAATTTAAGCAAATTTGGGTTTTTTCTTTTTGAAATAAGTTTTAATTCGTTTTTAGTTTTTCATAGGAAACAATTTTTTTTTTGGTCCACAGGTTTCGGAGATATCGTTAACGCATCTCAAAAAAACCAAGAACGCAGCAATTTGGAAGCACTAAAAGTACTTTTCCTATAACTACAAACGATGAAATTGATTGTAAAGAAATTCATTTTTTTGTAGTTTTTATAGTTACTCCGAAAATATAATAAGTTGTGCGGAAACCAAGCAATTTAGGCAAATTTGGGTTTTTTCTTTTTGAAATACGTTTTAAATCGTTTGTAGTTTTTCATACGAAAAAACATTTTTTTTAGTCCACAGGTTTCGGAGATATCGCTAACGCATCTCAAAAAAACCGAGAACGCAGCAATTTGGAAGCACTAAAAGTACTTTTCCTATAACTACAAACGATGAAATTGAATGTAGTGAAATTCATTTTTTTGTAGTTTTTATAGTTACTCCGAAAATATAATAAATTGTGCGGAAACCAAGCAATTTAGGCAAATTTGGGTTTTTTCTTTTTGAAATACGTTTTAAATCGTTTGTAGTTTTTCATACGAAAAAAAAAAATTTTTTTTAGTCCACAGGTTTCGGAGATATCGCTAACGCATCTCAAAAAAACCAAGAACGCAGCAATTTGGAAGCACTAAAAGTACTTTTCCTATAACTACAAACGATGAAATTGATTGTAGTAAAATTCATTTTTTTGTAGTTTTTATAGTTATTCCGAAAATATAATACATTGTGCGGAAACCAAGCAATTTAAGCAAATTTGGGTTTTTTCTTTTTGAAATACGTTTTAAATCGTTTGTAGTTTTTCATAGGAAAATCATTTTTTTTTTGGTCCACAGTTCCGGAGATATCGTTAACGCATCTAAAAAAAAACCAAGAACGCAGCAATTTGGAAGCACTAAAAGTAATTTTCATATAACTACAAACGATGGAATTGATTGTAGTGAAATTAATTTTTTTGTAGTTTTTATAGCTACTCCGAAAATATAATACATTGTGCGGAAACCAAGCAATTTAAGCAAATTTGGGTATTTTCTTTTTGAAATACGTTTTAATTCGTTTTTAGTTTTTCATAGGAAAAATTTTTTATTTTTTTGGTCCACAGGTTTCAGAGATATCGTTAGCGCATCTCAAAAAAACCAAGAACGCAGCAATTTGGAAGCACTAAAAGTACTTTTCCTATAACTGCAAACGATGAAATTGATTGTAGTGAAATTCATTTTATTGTAGTTTATATAGTTACTCCGAAAATATAATACATTTTTCGGAAACCAAGCAATTTAAGCAAATTTGGTTTTTTTCTTTTTGAAATACGTTTTAAATCGTTTGTAGTTTTTCATACGAAAAAAAAAAATTTTTTTTTTGGTCCACAGGTTTCGGAGATATCGCTAACGCATCTCAAAAAAACCAAGAACGCAGCAATTTGGAAGCACTAAAAGTACTTTTCCTATAACTACAAACGATGAAATTGATTGTAGTGAAATTCATTTTTTTGTAGTTTTTATAGTTACTCCGAAAATATAATACATTGTGCGGAAACCAAGCAATTTAAGCAAATTTGGGTTTTTTCTTTTTGAAATACGTTTTAAATCGTTTGTAGTTTTTCATAGGAAAATCATTTTTTTTTGGTCCACAGTTTCGGAGATATCGTTAGCGCATCTCAAAAAACCCAAGAACGCAGCAATTTGGAAGCACTAAAAGTAATTTTCCTATAACTACAAACGATGAATTTGATTGTAGTGAAATTCATTTTTTTTGTAGTTTTTATAGCTACTCCGAAAATATAATACATTGTGCGGAAACCAAGCAATTTAAGCAAATTTGGGTTTTTTCTTTTTGAAATACGTTTTAAATCGTTTGTAGTTTTTCATAGGAAAATCATTTTTTTTGGTCCACAGTTTCGGAGATATCGTTAACGCATCTCAAAAAAACCAAGAACGCAGCAATTTGGAAGCACTAAAAGTAATTTTCCTATAACTACAAACGATGAAATTGATTGCAGTGAAATTCATTTTTTTGTAGTTTTTATAGCTACTCCGAAAATATAATACATTGTGCGGAAACCAAGGAATTTAAGCAAATTTGGGTTTTTTCTTTTTGAAATAAGTTTTAATTCGTTTTTAGTTTTTCATAGGAAACAATTTTTTTTTGGTCCACAGGTTTCGGAGATATCGTTAACGCATCTCAAAAAAACCAAGAACGCAGCAATTTGGAAGCACTAAAGGTACTTTTCTTATAACTACAAACAATGAAATTGATTGTAAAGAAATTCATTTTTTTGTAGTTTTTATAGTTACTCCGAAAATATAATAAATTGTGCGGAAACCAAGCAATTTAGGCAAATTTGGGTTTTTTCTTTTTGAATACGTTTTAAATCGTTTGTAGTTTTTCATACGAAAAAAAAATTTTTTTTTAGTCCACAGGTTTCGGAGATATCGCTAACGCATCCCAAAAAAACCAAGAACGCAGCAATTTGGAAGCACTAAAAGTACTTTTCCTATAACTACAAACGATGAAATTGATTGTAGTGAAATTCATTTTTTTGTAGTTTTTATAGTTACTCCGAAAATATAATACATTGTGCGGAAACCAAGCAATTTAAGCAAATTTGGGTTTTTTCTTTTTGAATTACGTTTTAAATCGTTTGTAGTTTTTCATAGGAAAATCATTTTTTTTTTTTGGTCCACAGTTTCGGAGATATCGTTAACGCATCTAAAAAAAACCAAGAACGCAGCAATTTGGAAGCACTAAAAGTAATTTTCCTATAACTACAAACGATGAAATTGATTGTAGTGAAATTCATTTTTTTGTAGTTTTTATAGCTACTCCGAAAATATAATACATTGTGCGGAAACCAAGCAATTTAAGCAAATTTGGGTATTTTCTTTTTGAAATACGTTTTAAATCATTTGTAGTTTTTCATACGAAAAAAAAATTTTTTTTTAGTCCACAGGTTTCGGAGATATCGCTAACGCATCTCAAAAAAACCAAGAACGCAGCAATTTGGAAGCATTAAAAGTACTTTTCCTATAACTACAAACGATGAAATTGATTGTAGTGAAATTCATTTTTTTTGTAGTTTTTATAGTTACTCCGAAAATATAATACATTGTGCGGAAACCAAGCAATTTAAGCAAATTTGGGTTTTTCTTTTTGAAATACGTTTTAAATCGTTTGTAGTTTTTCATAGGAAAATCATTTTTTTTTTGGTCCACAGTTTCGGAGATATCGTTAGCGCATCTCAAAAAAACCAAGAACGCAGCAATTTGGAAGCACTAAAAGTAATTTTCCTATAACTACAAACGATGAATTTGATTGTAGTGAAATTCATTTTTTTTGTAGTTTTTATAGCTACTCCGAAAATATAATAAATTGTGCGGAAACCAAGCAATTTAAGCAAATTTGGGTTTTTTCTTTTTGAAATACGTTTTAAATCGTTTGTAGTTTTTCATAGGAAAATCATTTTTTTTGGTCCACAGTTTCGGAGATATCGTTAACGCATCTCAAAAAAACCAAGAACGCAGCAATTTGGAAGCACTAAAAGTAATTTTCCTATAACTACAAAGGATGAAATTGATTGTAGTGAAATTCATTTTTTTGTAGTTTTTATAGCTACTCCGAAAATATAATACATTGTGCGGAAACCAAGCAACTTAAGCAAATTTGGGTTTTTTCTTTTTGAAATACGTTTTAAATCGTTTGTAGTTTTTCATACGAAAAAAAAAATTTTTTTTGGTCCACAGTTTCGGAGATATCGTTATCGCATCTCAAAAAAACCAAGAACGCAGCAATTTGGAAGCACTAAAAGTACTTTTCATATAACTACAAACGATGAAATTGATTGTAGTGAAATTCATTTTTATACATTTTTCATAGTTACTCCGAAAATATAATACATTGTGCGGAAACCAAGCAAATTAAGCTAATTTGGGTTTTTTCTTTTTGAAATACGTGTTAATTCGTTTGTAGATTTTCATACGAAAAAAAAAAAATTTTTTTTGGTACACAGGTTTCGGAGATATCGCTATCGCATCTCAAAAAAACCAAGAACGCAGCAATTTGGAAGCACTAAAAGTACTTTTCATATAACTACAAACGATGAAATTGATTGTAGTGAAATTCATTTTTATACAGTTTTCATAGTTACTCCGAAAATATAATACATTGTGCGGAAACCAAGCAATTTAAGCAAATTTGGGTTTTTTCTTTTTGAAATAAGTTTTAATTCGTTTTTAGTTTTTCATAGGAAACAATTTTTTTTTTGGTCCACAGGTTTCGGAGATATCGTTAACGCATCTCAAAAAAACCAAGAACGCAGCAATTTGGAAGCACTAAAAGTACTTTTCCTATAACTACAAACGATGAAATTGATTGTAGTGAAATTCATTTTTTTGTAGTTTTTATAGTTATTCCGAAAATATAATACATTGTGCGGAAACCAAGCAATTTAAGCAAATTTGGGTTTTTTCTTTTTGAAATAAGTTTTAATTCGTTTTTAGTTTTTCATAGGAAACAATTTTTTTTTTGGTCCACAGGTTTCGGAGATATCGTTAACGCATCTCAAAAAAACCAAGAACGCAGCAATTTGGAAGCACCAAAAGTACTTTTCCTATAACTACAAACGATGAAATTGATTGTAAAGAAATTCATTTTTTTGTAGTTTTTATAGTTACTCCGAAAATATAATAAGTTGTGCGGAAACCAAGCAATTTAGGCAAATTTGGGTTTTTTCTTTTTGAAATACGTTTTAAATCGTTTGTAGTTTTTCATACGAAAAAACATTTTTTTTAGTCCACAGGTTTCGGAGATATCGCTAACGCATCTCAAAAAAACCGAGAACGCAGCAATTTGGAAGCACTAAAAGTACTTTTCCTATAACTACAAACGATGAAATTGATTGTAGTGAAATTCATTTTTTTGTAGTTTTTATAGTTACTCCGAAAATATAATAAATTGTGCGGAAACCAAGCAATTTAGGCAAATTTGGGTTTTTTCTTTTTGAAATACGTTTTAAATCGTTTGTAGTTTTTCATACGAAAAAAAAAAATTTTTTTTAGTCCACAGGTTTCGGAGATATCGCTAACGCATCTCAAAAAAACCAAGAACGCAGCAATTTGGAAGCACTAAAAGTACTTTTCCTATAACTACAAACGCTGAAATTGATTGTAGTGAAATTCATTTTTTTGTAGTTTTTATAGTTATTCCGAAAATATAATACATTGTGCGGAAACCAAGCAATTTAAGCAAATTTGGGTTTTTTCTTTTTGAAATACGTTTTAAATCGTTTGTAGTTTTTCATAGGAAAATCATTTTTTTTTTTGGTCCACAGTTCCGGAGATATCGTTAACGCATCTAAAAAAAACCAAGAACGCAGCAATTTGGAAGCACTAAAAGTAATTTTCATATAACTACAAACGATGGAATTGATTGTAGTGAAATTAATTTTTTTGTAGTTTTTATAGCTACTCCGAAAATATAATACATTGTGCGGAAACCAAGCAATTTAAGCAAATTTGGGTATTTTCTTTTTGAAATACGTTTTAATTCGTTTTTAGTTTTTCATAGGAAAAATTTTTTATTTTTTTGGTCCACAGGTTTCAGAGATATCGTTAGCGCATCTCAAAAAAACCAAGAACGCAGCAATTTGGAAGCACTAAAAGTACTTTTCCTATAACTGCAAACGATGAAATTGATTGTAGTGAAATTCATTTTTTTGTAGTTTATATAGATACTCCGAAAATATAATACATTTTTCGGAAACCAAGCAATTTAAGCAAATTTGGTTTTTTTCTTTTTAAAATACGTTTTAAATCGTTTGTAGTTTTTCATACGAAAAAAAAAAATTTTTTTTTTGGTCCACAGGTTTCGGAGATATCGCTAACGCATCTCAAAAAAACCAAGAACGCAGCAATTTGGAAGCACTAAAAGTACTTTTCCTATAACTACAAACGATGAAATTGATTGTAGTGAAATTCATTTTTTTGTAGTTTTTATAGTTACTCCGAAAATATAATACATTGTGCGGAAACCAAGCAATTTAAGCAAATTTGGGTTTTTTCTTTTTGAAATACGTTTTAAATCGTTTGTAGTTTTTCATAGGAAAATCATTTTTTTTTGGTCCACAGTTTCGGAGATATCGTTAGCGCATCTCAAAAAAACCAAGAACGCAGCAATTTGGAAGCACTAAAAGTAATTTTCCTATAACTACAAATGATGAATTTGATTGTAGTGAAATTCATTTTTTTTGTAGTTTTTATAGCTACTCCGAAAATATAATACATTGTGCGGAAACCAAGCAATTTAAGCAAATTTGGGTTTTTTCTTTTTGAAATACGTTTTAAATCGTTTGTAGTTTTTCATAGGAAAATCATTTTTTTTGGTCCACAGTTTCGGAGATATCGTTAACGCATCTCAAAAAAACCAAGAACGCAGCAATTTGGAAGCACTAAAAGTAATTTTCCTATAACTACAAACGATGAAATTGATTGCAGTGAAATTCATTTTTTTGTAGTTTTTATAGCTACTCCGAAAATATAATACATTGTGCGGAAACCAAGCAATTTAAGCAAATTTGGGTTTTTTCTTTTTGAAATAAGTTTTAATTCGTTTTTAGTTTTTCATAGGAAACAATTTTTTTTTGGTCCACAGGTTTCGGAGATATCGTTAACGCATCTCAAAAAAACCAAGAACGCAGCAATTTGGAAGCACTAAAGGTACTTTTCTTATAACTACAAACAATGAAATTGATTGTAAAGAAATTCATTTTTTTGTAGTTTTTATAGTTACTCCGAAAATATAATAAATTGTGCGGAAACCAAGCAATTTAGGCAAATTTGGGTTTTTTCTTTTTGAATACGTTTTAAATCGTTTGTAGTTTTTCATAGGAAAATCATTTTTTGTTTTGGTCCACAGTTTCGGAGATATCGTTAACGCATCTAAAAAAAACCAAGAACGCAGCAATTTGGAAGCACTAAAAGTAATTTTCCTATAACTACAAACGATGAAATTGATTGTAGTGAAATTCATTTTTTTGTAGTTTTTATAGCTACTCCGAAAATATAATACATTGTGCGGAAACCAAGCAATTTAAGCAAATTTGGGTATTTTCTTTTTGAAATACGTTTTAATACGTTTTTAGTTTTTCATAGGAAACATTTTTTTTTTTTGGTCCACAGGTTTCAGAGATATCGTTAGCGCATCTCAAAAAAAACAAGAACGCAGCAATTTGGAAGCACTAAAAGTACTTTTCCTATAACTGCAAACGATGAAATTGATTGTAGTGAAATTCATTTTTTTGTAGTTTATATAGTTACTCCGAAAATATAATACATTTTTCGGAAACCAAGTAATTTAAAAATTTGGTTTTTTTCTTTTTGAAATACGTTTTAAATCGTTTGTAGTTTTTCATACGAAAAAAAAAAATTTTTTTTGGTCCACAGGTTTCGGAGATATCGCTAACGCATCTCAAAAAAACCAAGAACGCAGCAATTTGGAAGCACTAAAAGTACTTTTCCTATAACTACAAACGATGGAATTGATTGTAGTGAAATTCATTTTTTTGTAGTTTTTATAGTTACTCCGAAAATATAATACATTGTGCGGAAACCAAGCAATTTAAGCAAATTTGGGTTTTATTTTTTGAAATACGTTTTAAATCGTTTATAGTTTTTCATAGAAAAATCATTTTTTTTTGGTCCACAGTTTCGGAGATATCGTTAACGCATCTCAAAAAAACCAGAACGCAGCAATTTGGAAGCACTAAAAGTAATTTTCCTATAACTACAAACGATGAATTTGATTGTAGTGAAATTCATTTTTTTTGTAGTTTTTATAGCTACTCCGAAAATTTAATACATTGTGCGGAAACCAAGCAATTTAAGCAAATTTGGGTTTTTCCTTTTTGAAATACGTTTTAAATCGTTTGTAGTTTTTCATAGGAAAATCATTTTTTTTTGGTCCACAGTTTCGGAGATATCGTTAACCCATCTCAAAAAAACCAAGAACGCAGCAATTTGGAAGCACTAAAAGTAATTTTCCTATAACTACAAACGATGAAATTGATTGTAGTGAAATTCATTTTTTTGTAGTTTTTATAGCTACTCCGAAAATATAATACATTGTGCGGAAACCAAGCAATTTAAGCAAATTTGGGTTTTTTCTTTTTGAAATACGTTTTAATTCGGTTTTAGTTTTTCATAGGAAACAATTTTTTTTTTTTGGTCCACAGGTTTCGGAGATATCGCTAACGCTTCTCAAAAAACCAAGAACGCAGCAATTTGGAAGCACTAAAAGTACTTTTCCTATAACTACAAACGATGAAATTGATTGTAGTGAAATTCATTTTTTTGCAGTGTTCATAGTTACTCCTAAAATATAATACATTGTGCGGAAACCAAGCAAATTAAGCAAATTTGGGTTTTTCCTTTTTGAAATACGTTTTAAATCGTTTGTAGTTTTTCATAGGAAAATCATTTTTTTTTGGTCCACAGTTTCGGAGATATCGTTAACCCATCTCAAAAAAACCAAGAACGCAGCAATTTGGAAGCACTAAAAGTAATTTTCCTATAACTACAAACGATGAAATTGATTGTAGTGAAATTCATTTTTTTGCAGTGTTCATAGTTACTCCGAAAATATAATACATTGTGCGGAAACCAAGCAAATTAAGCAAATTTGGGATTTTTCTTTTTGAAATACGTTTTAATTCTGTTCTAGTTTTTCATACGAAAAAAAAATTTTTTTTGGTCCACAGGTTTCGGAGATATCGCTAAAGAATCTCAAAAAACCAAGAACGCAGCAATTTGGAAGCACTAAAAGTACTTTTCCTATAACTACAAACGATGAAATTGATTGTAGTGAAATTCATTTTTTTGCAGTGTTCATAGTTACTCCTAAAATATAATACATTGTGCGGAAACCAAGCAAATTAAGCAAATTTGGGTTTTTTCTTTTTGAAATACGTGTTAATTCGTTTGTAGTTTTTCATACGAAAAAAAAAATTTTTTTTTGGTACACAGGTTTCGGAGATATCGCTATCGCATCTCAAAAAAACCAAGAACGCAGCAATTTGGAAGCACTAAAAGTACTTTTCATATAACTACAAACGATGAAATTGATTGTAGTGAAATTCATTTTTTTATAGTTTTCATAGTTACTCCGAAAATATAATACATTGTGTCGGAAACCAAGCAATTTAAGCAAATTTCAGTTTTTTCTTTTTGAAATACGTTTTAATTCGTTTGTAGTTTTTCATAGGAAAATTTTTTTTTTTCTTTGGTCCTCAGGTTTCGGAGATTAACGATCTCAAAAAAACCAAGAATGCAGCAATTTGGAAGCACTAAAGGTACTTTTCTTATAACTACAAACGATGAAATTGATTGTAAAGAAATTCATTTTTTTGTAGTTTTTATAGTTACTCCGAAAATATAATAAATTGTGCGGAAACCAAGCAATTTAGGCAAATTTGGGTTTTTTCTTTTTGAAATACGTTTTAAATCATTTGTAGTTTTTCATACGAAAAAAAAACGCATCTCAAAAAAACCAAGAACGCAGCAATTTGGAAGCACTAAAAGTACTTTTCCTATAACTACAAACGATGAAATTGAATGTAAACAAATTCATTTTTTTTTTTTTTTTTTTGTAGTTTTTATAGTTACTCCGAAAATATAATACATTGTGCGGAAACCAAGCAATTTAAGCAAATTTGGGTTTTATTTTTTTGAAATACGTTTTAAATCGTTTGTAGTTTTTCATAGGAAAATCATTTTTTTTTGGTCCACAGTTTCGGAGATATCGTTAACGCATCTCAAAAAAACCAGAACGCAGCAATTTGGAAGCACTAAAAGAAATTTTCCTATAACTACTAACGATGAATTTGATTGTAGTGAAATTCATTTTTTTTGTAGTTTTTATAGCTACTCCGAAAATATAATACATTGTGCGGAAACCAAGCAATTTAAGCAAATTTGGGTTTTTTCTTTTTGAAATACGTTTTAAATCGTTTGTAGTTTTTCATAGGAAAATCATTTTTTTTTGGTCCACAGTTTCGGAGATATCGTTAACCCATCTCAAAAAAACCAAGAACGCAGCAATTTGGAAGCACTAAAAGTAATTTCCCTATAACTACAAACGATGAAATTGATTGTAGTGAAATTCATTTTTTTGTAGTTTTTATAGCTACTCCGAAAATATAATACATTGTGCGGAAACCAAGCAATTTAAGCAAATTTGGGTTTTTTCTTTTTAAAATACGTTTTAATTCGTTTTTAGTTTTTCATAGGAAACATTTTTTTTTTTTGGTCAACAGGTTTCGGAGAATCGCTAACGCATCTCAAAAAATCAAGAACGCAGCAATTTGGAAGCACTAAAAGTACTTTTCCTATAACTACAAACGATGAAATTGATTGTAGTGAAATTCATTTTTTTGCAGTGTTCATAGTTACTCCGAAAATATAATACATTGTGCGGAAACCAAGCAAATTAAGCAAATTTGGGTTTTTTCTTTTTGAAATACGTTTTAATTCTGTTCTAGTTTTTCGTACGAAAAAAAAATTTTTTTTGGTCCACAGGTTTCGGAGATATCGCAAAAGCATCTCAAAAAACCAAGAACGAAGCAATTTGGAAGCACTAAAAGTACTTTTCCTATAACTACAAACGATGAAATTGATTGTAGTGAAATTCATTTTTTTGCAGTGTTCATAGTTACTCCGAAAATATAATACATTGTGCGGAAACCAATCAAATTAAGCAAATTTGGGTTTTTTCTTTTTGAAATACGTGTTAATTCGTTTGTAGTTTTTCATACGAAAAAAAAAAATTTTTTTTGGTACACAGGTTTCGGAGATATCGCTATCGCATCTCAAAAAAACCAAGAACGCAGCAATTTGGAAGCACTAAAAGTACTTTTCATATAACTACAAACGATGAAATTGATTGTAGTGAAATTCATTTTTTTACAGTTTTCATAGTTACTCCGAAAATATAATACATTGTGCGGAAACCAAGCAATTTAAGCAAATTTGGGTTTTTTCTTTTTGAAATACGTTTTAATTCGTTTGTAGTTTTTCATAGGAAAATCATTTTTTTTTTTGGTCCACAGTTTCGGAGATATCGTTAACGCATCTAAAAAAAACCAAGAACGCAGCAATTTGGAAGCACTAAAAGTAATTTTCCTATAACTACAAACGATGAAATTGATTGTAGTGAAATTCATTTTTTTACAGTTTTCATAGTTACTCCGAAAATATAATACATTGTGCGGAAACCAAGCAATTTAAGCAAATTTGGGTTTTTTCTTTTTGAAATACGTTTTAAATCGTTTGTAGTTTTTCATAGGAAAATCATTTTTTTTTTGGTCCACAGTTTCGGAGATATCGTTAACGCATCTGAAAAAAACCAAGAACGCAGCAATTTGGAAGCACTAAAAGTAATTTTGCTATAACTACAAACGATGAAATTGATTGTAGTGAAATTCATTTTTTTGTAGTTTTTATAGCTACTCCGAAAATATAATACATTGTGCGGAAACCAAGCAATTTAAGCAAATTTGGGTTTTTTCTTTTTGAAATAAGTTTTAATTCGTTTTTAGTTTTTCATAGGAAACAATTTTTTTTTTGGTCCACAGGTTTCGGAGATATCGTTAACGCATCTCAAAAAAACCAAGAACGCAGCAATTTGGAAGCACTAAAGGTACTTTTCTTATAACTACAAACAATGAAATTGATTGTAAAGAAATTCATTTTTTTGTAGTTTTTATAGTTACTCCGAAAATGTAATAAATTGTGCGGAAACCAAGCAATTTAGGCAAATTTGGGTTTTTTTTTTTTTGAAATACGTTTCAAATCGTTTGTAGTTTTTCATACGAAAAAAAATTTTTTTTTAGTCCACAGGTTTCGGAGATATCGCTAACGCATCTCAAAAAAAACGAGAACGCAGCAATTTGGAAGCACTAAAAGTACTTTTCCTATAACTACAAACGATGAAATTGATTGTAGTGAAATTCAATTTTTTGTAGTTTTTATAGTTACTCCGAAAATATAATAAATTGTGCGGAAACCAAGCAATTTAGGCAAATTTGGGTTTTTTCTTTTTGAAATACGTTTTAAATCGTTTGTAGTTTTTCATACGAAAAAAAAAAATTTTTTTAGTCCACAGGTTTCCGAGATATCGCTAACGCATCTCAAAAAAACCAAGAACGCAGCAATTTGGAAGCACTAAAAGTACTTTTCCTATAACTACAAACGATGAAATTGATTGTAGTGAAATTCATTTTTTTGTAGTTTTTATAGTTACTCCGAAAATATAATACATTGTGCGGAAACCAAGCAATTTAAGCAAATTTGGGTTTTTTCTTTTTGAAATACGTTTTAAATCGTTTGTAGTTTTTCATAGGAAAATCATTTTTTTTTTTTTGGTCCACAGTTTCGGAGATATCGTTAACGCATCTAAAAAAAACCAAGAACGCAGCAATTTGGAAGCACTAAAAGTACTTTTCCTATAACTACAAACGATGAAATTGATTGTAGTGAAATTCATTTTTTTGTAGTTTTTATAGTTACTCCGAAAATATAATACATTGTGCGGAAACCAAGCAATTTCAGCAAATTTGGGTTTTTTCTTTTTGAAATACGTTTTAAATCGTTTGTAGTTTTCATAGGAAAATCATTTTTTTTTGGTTCACAGTTTCGGAGATATCGTTAGCGCATCTCAAAAAAACCAAGAACGCAGCAATTTGGAAGCACTAAAAGTAATTTTCCTATAACTACAAACGATGAATTTGATTGTAGTGAAATTCATTTTTTTTGTAGTTTTTATAGCTACTCCGAAAATATAATACATTGTGCGGAAACCAAGCAATTTAAGCAAATTTGGGTTTTTTCTTTTTGAAATACGTTTTAAATCGTTTGTAGTTTTTCATAGGAAAATCATTTTTTTTTTGTCCACAGTTTCGGAGATATCGTTAACGCATCTCAAAAAACCAAGAACGCAGCAATTTGGAAGCACTAAAAGTAATTTTCCTATAACTACAAACGATGAAATTGATTGTAGTGAAATTCATTTTTTTGTAGTTTTTATAGCTACTCCGAAAATATAATACATTTTGCGGAAACCAAGCAATTTAAGCAAATTTGGGTTTTTTCTTTTTGAAATAAGTTTTAATTCGTTTTTAGTTTTTCATAGGAAACAATTTTTTTTTTGGTCCACAGGTTTCGGAGATATCGTTAACGCATCTCAAAAAAACCAAGAACGCAGCAATTTGGAAGCACTAAAGGTACTTTTCTTATAACTACAAACAATGAAATTGATTGTAAAGAAATTCATTTTTTTGTAGTTTTTATAGTTACTCCGAAAATATAATAAATTGTGCGGAAACCAAGCAATTTAGGCAAATTTGGGTTTTTTCTTTTTGAAATACGTTTTAAATCGTTTGTAGTTTTTCATACGAAAAAAAATTTTTTTTTAGTCCACAGGTTTCGGAGATATCGCTAACGCATCTCAAAAAAACCGAGAACGCAGCAATTTGGAAGCACTAAAAGTACTTTTCCTATAACTACAAACGATGAAATTGATTTTAGTGAAATTCATTTTTTTGTAGTTTTTATAGTTACTCCGAAAATATAATAAATTGTGCGGAAACCAAACAATTTAGGCAAATTTGGGTTTTTTCTTTTTGAATACGTTTTAAATCGTTTGTAGTTTTTCATACGAAAAAAAAATTTTTTTTTAGTCCACAGGTTTCGGAGATATCGCTAACGCATCTCAAAAAAACCAAGAACGCAGCAATTTGGAAGCACTAAAAGTACTTTTCGTATAACTACAAACGATGAAATTGATTGTAGTGAAATTCATTTTTTTGTAGTTTTTATAGTTACTCCGAAAATATAATACATTGTGCGGAAACCAAGCAATTTAAGCAAATTTGGGTTTTCTCTTTTTGAAATACGTTTTAAATCGTTTGTAGTTTTTCATAGGAAAATCATTTTTTTTTTTTTGGTCCACAGTTTCGGAGATATCGTTAACGCATCTAAAAAAAACCAAGAACGCAGCAATTTGGAAGCACTAAAAGTAATTTTCCTATAACTACAAACGATGAAATTGATTGTACTGAAATTCATTTTTTTGTAGTTTTTATAGCTACTCCGAAAATATAATACATTGTGCGGAAACCAAGCAATTTAAGCAAATTTGGGTATTTTCTTTTTGAAATACGTTTTAATTCGTTTTTAGTTTTTCATAGGAAAAATTTTTTTTTTTTTGGTCCACATGTTTCAGAGATATCGTTAGCGCATCTCAAAAAAACCAAGAACGCAGCAATTTGGAAGCACTAAAAGTACTTTTCCTATAACTGCAAACGATGAAATTGATTGTAGTGAAATTCATTTTTTTGTAGTTTATATAGTTACTCCGAAAATATAATACATTTTTCGGAAACCAAGCAATTTAAGCAAATTTGGTTTTTTTCTTTTTGAAATACGTTTTAAATCGTTTGTAGTTTTTCATACGAAAAAAAAAAATTTTTTTTTGGTCCACAGGTTTCGGAGATATCGCTAACGCATCTCAAAAAAACCTAGAACGCAGCAATTTGGAAGCACTAAAAGTACTTTTCCTATAACTACAAACGATGAAATTGATTGTAGTGAAATTCATTTTTTTGTAGTTTTTATAGTTACTCCGAAAATATAATACATTGTGCGGAAACCAAGCAATTTAAGCAAATTTGGGTTTTTTTTTTTGAAATAAGTTTTAATTCGTTTGTAGTTTTTCATAGGAAAAAAATTGTTTTTTTTGGTCTACAGGTTTCGGAGATATCGTTAACGCATCTCAAAAAAATCAAGAACGCAGCAATTTGGAAGCACTAAAAGTACTTTTCCTATAACTACAAACGATGAAATTGAATGTAAACAAATTCATTTTTTTTTTTTTGTAGTTTTTATAGTTACTTCGAAAATATAATACATTGTGCGGAAACCAAGCAATTTAAGCAAATTTGGGTTTTATTTTTTTGAAATACGTTTTAAATCGTTTGTAGTTTTTCATAGGAAAATCATTTTTTTTTAGTCCACAGTTTCGGAGATATCGTTAACGCATCTCAAAAAAACCAGAACGCAGCAATTTGAAAGCACTAAAAGTAATTTTCCTATAACTACAAACGATGAATTTGATTGTAGTGAAATTCATTTTTTGGAGGGTGGGGCCGTGTGTAGAAGTCCACGAAAGTGGGGAAAACTTCTGACCGCCATTCACCTGGGAATGGCCAGAGCGATTCTTTTGCATGCGGTTCAAGCAGCTCACTACTGCCGGTCGCTTGCGGCCAAGTATCCTCTGGGTAGCCGCTAAACACCCGTTTAGCGGTGAGCTAATGTGAGAAGGCGACAACCTGGCTAGGCCACTCTGACATAATCGGTTTAAGGGCTAGCCGGGGGAGATCTCATCGGCAGCGTCTGTACACCTCTAGGTGCGGCTGCAAGCGGGCGTCTGTCTTGGAGCAAGCGGCTCGCTATATAAACGTGCCAAGTAACATTTTCACCCCCGCTGAGCGGGTTGTGCGCTGGGCTTGGGACCCGCCACGTAAAACCGTACTCCAATGAAATATAACAACAAGCCTCGGATAAATACACTCTCTATTGATGACGACCATGGAAAACGTTTGAAGGACAATGAATTGAGGGCATGCACCTGGAACGTCCGCTCCCTGAATGGGATTGGTGCAGATGCCCGGCTGGTTGATGTCCTCGTCAAAGCAAAATCTGACATCACCGCCATCCAAGAAATGCGTTGGACGAAGCAGGGAAGAAAGAAGATAAAAAATTGTGACATATATTGGAGTGGCCATGCGAATAAGCGCAGTTTCGGCGTCGGATTCGTGGTGGGAGAGAGACTTTGTCGCCAAGTGCTGGCGTTCACGCCTGTGGACGAGCGTCTCGCCGCTATTCGAATAAAAGCAAAATTTTTTAATATATCATTCATCTGCGCCCATGCGCCGACAGAGGAGAAAGACGATGAGGTGAAAGACACTTTTTATGAACAATTAGAACGCACATACGAGCGCTGCCCCCGTCATGATATAAAAGTCGTGCTTGGTGACTTTAACGCCAGGGTGGGCAAAGAAGGTGTTTTTGGCCCTACAGTCGGAAAGTTCAGCCTACACAATGAAACTTCTCCTAACGGACTGAGGCTGATTGACTTTGCCGGTGCTCGAAACATGGTCATGTCAAGCACGAGGTTCATGCATAAAAAGATACATCAAGCTACATGGCTGTCTCCTGATCGAAATACTCGCAATCAGATCGATCACGTTGTGATAGACGGACGGCATGCCTCCAGTGTTTTAGATGTGCGAACGATCCGAGGACCTAACATCGATTCGGACCATTATCTCGTTGCAGCCAAAATACGCACCCGCCTCAACGCGGCTAAAAACAAGAAACAAAAAACACAAGGAAAGCTGGACGTCGAAAAGCTTCAATCACAACAGACTGCCAATGATTTCGCAACTCGACTCTCACACCTGCTCTCTGAGGGCACAACTCATCCTGAAGGAATACAGGAGCAGTGGGAGCATATCTCCAAAGCACTTCATACTGCCGCCGAAGAAAAAATTGGTTACCGGCGGCCACGAAAAAACAACTGGTATGATGAAGAATGCCGCGTTGCAACCGAAAGAAAAGACGCTGCCTACAGGGCTACGTTAAAAGCGAGCGCGACAAGAGGAGTGTGTGAACACTATCGTGAGTTGAAAAGGGAAGCGAGACGCCTTTTCAGGAAGAAAAAAGCAGAAGCAGAAAGGCGTGAGTGCGAGGAGCTTGAGCTGCTAGCCACCAGGAATAACGCCCGAAAATTCTACCAAAAAATACGGCGACAGACGGAAGGTTTCAAGACCGGGGCAAACTCTTGTAGGAATGAAAACGGCGACCTTGTAACTGATGTCCAGAGAGTGCTTAGATTATGGAGGGAACACTTCTCTGCTCTCCTAAATGGAGGCAGCAATTCACCGCGCAGAGATGAAGAACCCGATCCCGCAATCGATGATGATGGAATATATGTCCCCCCGCCCGATTATGACGAAGTTAGAATAGCAATAACCAGATTGAAAACAACAAGGCCGTGGGCGCTGATGGATTGCCTGCGGAGCTATTCAAGTTCGGCGGCGAGGAGTTGGTAAGGCGCATGCAGCAGCTTCTTAGCAAAATATGGGCGGACGAAAGCATGCCCGACGGTTGGAATCTAAGTGTTCTTTGCCCAGTCCACAAGAAGGGGGATACTGCAAAATGCACCAACTATCGTGGAATCAGCCTTCTTAATATCGCATATAAGGTCCTTTCAAGTGTATTGTGCGAAAGATTGAAGCCCACCGTGAACCGGCTGATTGGACCTTATCAGTGCGGCTTCAGACCTGGTAAATCTACCATCGACCAGATTTTCACAATGCGCCAAATCTTGGAAAAAACCCGTGAAAAGAGAATCGACACACATCACCTCTTCGTCGACTTTAAAGCCGCCTTCGACAGCACGAAAAGGAGCTGCCTATATGCCGCTATGTCTGAATTTGGTTTCCCCGCAAAACTTATACGGCTGTGTAAAATGACGTTGAGCAACACCATCAGCTCAGTCAGAATTGGGAAGGAACTCTCCGAGCCGTTCGAAACTAAACGAGGTTTCAGAAAGGGTGACCCCCTATCGTGCGATTTCTTTAATTTGATGCTGGAAAAATTATACTAGCTGCAGAACTTAACCGCACTGGAACAATATACTATAAAAGCGTGCAATTACTGGCATATGCTGATGACATTGATATCATCGGTCTAAACACCCGCGCTGTTAGTTCTGCTTACTCCAAGCTGGAAAAAGAAGCGGTAAAGATGGGTTTGATGGTGAATGAGGACAAAACGAAGTACCTGCTGTCATCGAGCAAAGAGTCAGCGCATATGCGCCTTGGCAACCACGCTACTGTTGGCAGCCATAATTTCGAAATAGTAAAAGACTTCGTTTATTTGGGAACCAGCATCAACACTAGAAACAACATCAGCACTGAAATCCAGCGAAGAATCAATCTTGCCAATAAATGCTACTTTGGACTAGGTAGGCAATTGAAAAGTAAAGTCCTCTCTCGGCGAACGAAAATCATACTCTACAAGTCACTTATCGTACCCGTCCTGCTATATGGGGCAGAAGCATGGACCATGACAACAGCAGATGAAGCGGCTTTGGGAGTGTTCGAGAGAAAAGTTCTTCGAAAGATTTATGGACCTCTACGCGTTGGCGATGGCGAGTACCGAAGAAGATTTAATGATGAGCTGTACGAGCTATACGCAGACATCAACATAGTCCAGCGAATTAAAACGCAGCGGCTGCGCTGGCTAGGCCATGTTATGCGAATGAAAGATGATGCTCCGGCCAAGAAAGTGTTTCTATCGGAACCCGCCTATGGAAGCAGAGGTAGAGGGCGGCCCCCACTCCGTTGGAAGGACCAGGTGGAAAACGATTTAAACTCCCTTGGTGTGACCAATTGGCGCCGGTTGGCGAAGCGAAGGAGCGACTGGCGCGCCTTGTTGGACGGCCATAACCGTTTAGACGGTTAAGCGCCAATTAAGTAAGTAAGTAAGTAAGAAATTCATTTTTTTTGTAGTTTTTATAGCTACTCCGAAAATATAATACATTGTGCGGAAACCAAGCAATTTAAGCAAATTTGGGTTTTTTCTTTTTGAAATACGTTTTAAATCGTTTGTAGTTTTTCATAGGAAAATCATTTTTTTTTGGTCCACAGTTTCGGAGATATCGTTAACCCATCTCAAAAAAACCAAGAACGCAGCAATTTGGAAGCACTAAAAGTAATTTTCCTATAACTACAAACGATGAAATTGATTGTAGTGAAATTCATTTTTTTTGTAGTTTTTATAGCTACTCCGAAAATATAATACATTGTGCGGAAACCAAGCAATTTAAGCAAATTTGGGTTTTTTCTTTTTGAAATACGTTTTAATTCGGTTTTAGTTTTTCATAGGAAACAATTTTTTTTTTTGGTCCACAGGTTTCGGAGATATCGCTAACGCTTCTCAAAAAACCAAGAACGCAGCAATTTGGAAGCACTAAAAGTACTTTTCCTATAACTACAAACGATGAAATTGATTGTAGCGAAATTCATTTTTTTGTAGTTTTTATAGCTACTCCGAAAATATAATACATTGTGCGGAAACCAAGCAATTTAAGCAAATTTGGGTTTTTTCTTTTTGAAATACGTTTTAATTCGGTTTTAGTTTTTCATAGGAAACAATTTTTTTTTTTTTGGTCCACAGGTTTCGGAGATATCGCTAACGCATCTCAAAAAAACCAAGAACGCAGCAATTTGGAAGCACTAAAAGTACTTTTCATATAACTACAAACGATGAAATTGATTGTAGTGAAATTCATTTTTTTTGTAGTTTTTATAGCTACTCCGAAAATATAATACATTGTGCGGAAACCAAGCAATTTAAGCAAATTTGGGTTTTTTCTTTTTGAAATACGTTTTAATTCGGTTTTAGTTTTTCATAGGAAACAATTTTTTTTTTGGTCCACAGGTTTCGGAGATATCGCTAACGCTTCTCAAAAAACCAAGAACGCAGCAATTTGGAAGCACTAAAAGTACTTTTCCTATAACTACAAACGATGAAATTGATTGTAGTGAAATTCATTTTTTTGCAGTGTTCATAGTTACTCCGAAAATATAATACATTGTGCGGAAACCAAGCAAATTAAGCAAATTTGGGTTTTTTCTTTTTGAAATACGTGTTAATTCGTTTGTAGTTTTTTACGAAAAAAAAAATTTTTTTTTGGTACACAGGTTTCGGAGATATCGCTATCGCATCTCAAAAAAACCAAGAACGCAGCAATTTGGAAGCACTAAAAGTACTTTTCATATAACTACAAACGATGAAATTGATTGTAGTGAAATTCATTTTTTTACAGTTTTCATAGTTACTCCGAAAATATAATAAATTGTGCGGAAACCAAGCAATTTAGGCAAATTTGGGTTTTTTCTTTTTGAAATACGTTTTAAATCATTTGTAGTTTTTCATACGAAAAAAAAACGCATCTCAAAAAAACCAAGAACGCAGCAATTTGGAAGCACTAAAAATACTTTTCCTATAACTACAAACGATGAAATTGATTGTAGTGAAATTCATTTTTTTGTAGTTTTTATAGTTACTCCGAAAATATAATACATTGTGCGGAAACCAAGCAATTTAAGCAAATTTGGGTTTTTTCTTTTTGAAATACGTTTTAAATCGTTTGTAGTTTTTCATAGGAAAATCATTTTTTTTGGTCCACAGTTTCGGAGATATCGTTAACGCATCTCAAAAAAACCAAGAACGCAGCAATTTGGAAGCACCAAAAGTAATTTTCCTATAACTACAAACGATGAATTTGATTGTAGTGAAATTCATTTTTTTTGTAGTTTTTATAGCTACTCCGAAAATATAATACATTGTGCGGAAACCAAGCAATTTAAGCAAATTTGGGTTTTTTCTTTTTGAAATAAGTTTTAATTCGTTTTTAGTTTTTCATAGGAAACAATTTTTTTTTTTGGTCCACAGGTTTCGGAGATATCGTTAACGCATCTCAAAAAAACCAAGAACGCAGCAATTTGGAAGCACTAAAGGTACTTTTCTTATAACTACAAACAATGAAATTGATTGTAAAGAAATTCATTTTTTTGTAGTTTTTATAGTTACTCCGAAAATATAATAAATTGTGCGGAAACCAAGCAATTTAGGCAAATTTGGGTTTTTTCTTTTTGAAAAACGTTTTAAATCGTTTGTAGTTTTTCATACGAAAAAAAAAATTTTTTTAGTCCACAGGTTTCGGAGATATCGCTAACGCATCTCAAAAAAACCAAGAACGCAGCAATTTGGAAGCACTAAAAGTACTTTTCCTATAACTACAAACGATGAAATTGATTATAGTGAAATTCATTTTTTTGTAGTTTTTATAGTTACCCCGAAAATATAATACATTGTGCGGAAACCAAGCAATTTAAGCAAATTTGGGTTTTTTCTTTTTGAAATACGTTTTAAATCGTTTGTAGTTTTTCATAGGAAAATCATTTTTTTTTTGGTCCACAGTTTCGGAGATATCGTTAACGCATCTAAAAAAAACCAAGAACGCAGCAATTTGGAAGCACTAAAAGTAATTTTCCTATAACTACAAACGATGAAATTGATTGTAGTGAAATTCATTTTTTTGTAGTTTTTATAGCTACTCCGAAAATATAATACATTGTGCGGAAACCAAGCAATTTAAGCAAATTTGGGTATTTTCTTTTTGAAATACGTTTTAATTCGTTTTTAGTTTTTCATAGGAAAAATTTTTTTTTTTTTTGGTCCACAGGTTTCGGAGATATCGTTAACGCATCTCAAAAAAACCAAGAACGCAGCAATTTGGAAGCACTAAAAGTACTTTTCCTATAACTACCAAAGAGTATATATTTGTCAAGAGGCGTCACTCGATAATTTTGTTGTTGCCAAAGCAAATTACTCGATGTTTTCTCAAGGTAGTCGTTGGTTTTTTTTATCAGATGTATTTATAAAAACGCCTTCTATATATTTTCGTGGGGTATTTGTGTTTATTTTATTGATTGTATTAAATTAATTAATTAATTCTCTTTCCAAAAATCGTAGTTATGCAAAGTCACTTTACCGCATAACTATATACGATTCAATTAAAAAAAAACTAAACAAAACTTCCTTGAGAATCACATTCGACATGACAGGGTTGCTTTGGCAACAACAAAGTATCGAGTGCCGCCTCTTAACAAATATATACTCTTTGTAACTACAAAAGATGAAATTGATTGTAGTGAAATTCATTTTTTTGTAGTTGTTATAGTTACTCCGAAAATATAATACATTGTTCGGAAACCAAGCAATTTAAGCAAATTTGGGGTTTTTCTTTTTGAAATACGTTTTAAATCGTTTGTAGTTTTTCATAGGAAAAAAAATTTTTTTTTGGTCCACAGGTTTCGGAGATATCGCTAACGAATCTAAAAAAACCAAGAACGCAGCAATTTGGAAGCACTAAAAGTACTTTTCCTATAACTACAAACGATGAAATTGATTGTAGTGAAATTCATTTTTTTGTAGTTTTTATAGTTACTCCGAAAATATAATACATTGTGCGGAAACCAAGCAATTTAAGCAAATTTGGGTTTTTTCTTTTTGAAATACGTTTTAATTCGGTTCTAGTTTTTCATACGAAAAAAAAATTTTTTTTGGTCCACAGGTTTCGGAGATATCGCTAAAGCATCTCAAAAAACCGAGAACGCAGCAATTTGGAAGCACTAAAAGTACTTTTCCTATAACTACAAACGATGAAATTGATTGTAGTGAAATTCATTTTTTTGCAGTGTTCATAGTTACTCCGAAAATATAATACATTATGCGGAAACCAAGCAAATTAAGCAAATTTGGGGTTTTTCTTTTTGAAATACGTTTTAAACCGTGTGTAGTTTTTCATAGGAAAATCTTTTTTTTTTTTGGTCCACAGGTTTCGGAGATATCGTTAACGCATCTCAAAAAAACCAAGAACGCAGCAATTTGGAAGCACTAAAGGTACTTTCCTTATAACTACAAACGATGAAATTGACTGTAAAGAAATTCATTTTTTTGTAGTTTTTATAGTTACTCCGAAAATATAATACATTGTGCGGAAACCAAGCAAATTAAGCAAATTTGGGGTTTTTCTTTTTGAAATACGTTTTAATTCGGTTCTAGTTTTTCATACGAAAAAAAAATTTTGGTCCACAGGTTTCGGAGATATCGCTAACGCATCTCAAAAAACCAAGAACGCAGCAATTTGGAAGCACTAAAAGTACTTTTCCTATAACTACAAACGATGAAATTGATTGTAGTGAAATTCATTTTTTTGCAGTGTTCATAGTTACTCCGAAAATATAATACATTATGCGGAAACCAAGCAAATTAAGCAAATTTGGGTTTTTTCTTTTTGAAATACGTTTTAATTCGGTTCTAGTTTTTCATACGAAAAAAAAATTTTTTTTGGTCCACAGGTTTCGGAGATATCGCTAAAGCATCTCAAAAAACCGAGAACGCAGCAATTTGGAAGCACTAAAAGTACTTTTCCTATAACTACAAACGATGAAATTGATTGTAGTGAAATTCATTTTTTTGCAGTGTTCATAGTTACTGCGAAAATATAATACATTGTGCGGAAACCAAGCAAATTAAGCAAATTTGGGTTTTTTCTTTTTGAAATACGTTTTAATTCGTTTGTAGTTTTTCATTCGAAAAAAAAAATTTTTTTTTGGTAAACAGGTTTCGGAGATATCGCTATCGCATCTCAAAAAAACCAAGAACGCAGCAATTTGGAAGCACTAAAAGTACTTTTCATATAACTACAAACGATGAAATTGATTGTAGTGAAATTAATTTTTTTACAGTTTTCATAGTTACTCCGAAAATATAATACATTGTGCGGAAACCAAGCAATTTAAGCAAATTTGGATTTTTTCTTTTTGAAATACGTTTTAATTCGTTTTTAGTTTTTCATAGGAAAAATTTTTTTTTTTTTTGGTCCTCAGGTTTCGGAGATATCGTTAACGCATATCAAAAAAACCAAGAACGCAGCAATTTGGAAGCACTAAAATTAATTTTCTTATAACTACAAACGATGAAATTGATTGTAAAGAAATTCATTTTATTGTAGTTTTTATAGTTACTCCGAAAATATAATAAATTGTGCGGAAACCAAGCAATTTAGGCAAATTTGGGTTTTTTCTTTTTGAAATACGTTTTAAATCGTTTGTAGTTTTTCATACGAAAAAAAATTTTTTTTTAGTCCACAGGTTTCGGAGATATCGCTAACGCATCTCAAAAAACCAAGAACGCAGCAATTTGGAAGCACTAAAAGTACTTTTCCTATAACTAAAAACGATGAAATTGATTGCAGTGAAATTCATTTTTTTGTAGTTTTTATAGTTACTCCGAAAATATTATACATTTTGCGGAAACCAAGCAATTTAAGCAAATTTGGGTTTTTTCTTTTTGAAATACGTTTTAAATCGTTTGTAGTTTTTCATAGGAAAATCATTTTTTTTTGGTCCACAGTTTCGGAGATATCGTTAACGCATCTCAAAAAAACCAAGAACGCAGCAGTTTGGAAGCACTAAAATTAATTTTCCTATAACTACAAACGATGACTTTGATTGTAGTGAAATTCATTTTTTTGTAGTTTTTATAGCTAGATACTCCGAAAATATAATTCATTGTGCGGAAACCATGCAATTTAAGCAAATTTGGGTTTTTTCTTTTTGAAATACGTTTTAATTCGTTTTTAGTTTTTCATAGGAAAAAAAATTTTTTTTTGGTCTACAGGTTTCGGAGATATCGTTAACGCATCTCAAAAAAACCAAGAACGCAGCTATTTGGAAGCACTAAAAGTACTTTTCCTATAACTACAAACGATGAAATTTATTGTAGTGAAATTCATTTTTTTGTAGTTTATATAGTTACTCCGAAAATATAATACATTTTTCGGAAACCAAGCAATTTAGGCAAATTTGGGTTTTTTCTTTTTGAAATACGTTTTAAATCGATTGTAGTTTTTCATACGAAAAAAAAAATTTTTTTTTGGTCCACAGGTTTCGGAGATATCGCTAACGCATCTCAAAAAAACCAAGAACGCAGCAATTTGGAAGCACTAAAAGTACTTTTCCTATAACTACAAACGATGAAATTGATTGTAGTGAAATTCATTTTTTTGTAGTTTTTATAATTACTCCGAAAATATAATACATTGTGCGGAAACCAAGCAATTTAAGCAAATTTGGGTTTTTTTTTGTCTACAGGTTTCGGAGATATCGTTAACGCATCTCAAAAAAACCAAGAACGCAGCAATTTGGAAGCACTAAAAGTACTTTTCCTATAACTACAAACGATGAAATTGATTGTAGTGAAATTCATTTTTTTGTAGTTTTTATAGTTACTCCGAAAATATAATACATTGTGCGGAAACCAAGCAATTTAAGCAAATTTGGGTTTTATTTTTTTGAAATACGTTTTAAATCGTTTGTAGTTTTTCATACGAAATAAAATTTTTTTTAGTCCACAGGTTTCGGAGATATCGCTAACGCATCTCAAAAAAACCAAGAACGCAGCAATTTGGAAGCACTAAAAGTGCTTTTCCTATAACTACAAATGATGAAATTGATTGTAGTGAAATTCATTTTTTTGTAGTGTTCATAGTTACTCCGAAAATATAATACATTGTGCGGAAACCAAGCAAATTAAGCAAATTTGGGTTTTTTCTTTTTGAAATACGTTTTAATTCGTTTGTAGTTTTTCATACGAAAAAAAAAATTTTTTTTTTTGGTCCACAGGTTTCGGAGATATCGCTATCGCATCTCAAAAAAACCAAGAACGCAGCAATTTGGAAGCACTAAAATTACTTTCATATAACTACAAACGATGAAATTGATTGTAGTGAAATTCATTTTTTTGCAGTTTTCATAGTTACTCCGAAAATATAATACATTTTGCAGAAACCAAGCAATAAAAGCAAATTTGGGTTTTTTCTTTTGAAATACGTTTTAATTCGTTTGTAGTTTTTCATCGGAAAAAATGTTTTTTTTTGGTCCACAGGTTTCGGAGATATCGTTAACGCATCTCAAAAAAACCAAGAACGCAGCAATTTGGAAGCACTAAAAGTACTTTTCCTATAACTACAAACAATGAAATTGATTGTAAAGAAATTCATTTATTGTAGTTTTTATAGTTACCCCGAAAATATAATAAATTGTGCGGAAACCAAGCAATTTAAGCGAATTTGGGTTTTTTTCTTTTTGAAATACGTTTTAAATCGTTTGTAGTTTTTCATACGAAAAAGAAATTTTTTTTTAGTACACAGGTTTCGGAGATATCGCTAACGCATCTCAAAAAAAAAACAAGAACGCAGCAATTTGGAAGCACTAAAAGTACTTTTCCTATAACTACAAACGATGAAATTTATTGTAGTGAAATTCATTTTTTTGTAGTTTTTATAGTTACTCCGAAAATATAATACATTTTTCAGAAACCAAGCAATTTAAGCAAATTTGGGTTTTTTCTTTTTGAAATACGTTTTAATTCGTTTTTAGTTTTTCATAGGAAAAAAAAATTTTTTTTTTGGTCCACAGGTTTCGGAGATATCGTTAACGCATCTCAAAAAAACCAAGAACGCAGCAATTTGGAAGCACTAAAAGTACTTTTCCTATAACTACAAACGATGAAATTGATTGTAAAGAAATTCATTTTTTTTGTAGTTTTTATAGTTACTCCGAAAATATAATACACTGTGCGGAAACCAAGCAATTTAAGCAAATTTGGGTTTTTTCTTTTTGAAATACGTTTTAAATCGTTTGTAGTTTTTCATACGAAAAAAAAATTTTTTTAGTCCGCAGGTTTCGGAGATATCGCTAACGCATCTCAAAAAAACCAAAAACGCAGCAATTTGGAAACACTAAAAGTACTTTTCCTATAACTAAAAACGATGAAATTGATTGTAGTGAAATTCATTTTTTTGTAGTTTTTATAGTTACTCCGAAAATATAATACATTGTGCGGAAAAGATAAGCAAATTTGGGTTTTTTCTTTTTGAAATACGTTTTAATTCGTTTGTAGTTTTTCATAGGAAAAACATTTTTTTTTTGGTCTACAGGTTTCGGAGATATCGTTAACGCATCTCAAAAAAACCAAAAACGCAGCAATTTGGAAGCACTAAAAGTACTTTTCCTATAACTACAAATGATGAAATTGATTGTAAAGAAATTCATTTTTTTTTTGTAGTTTTTATAGTTACTCCGAAAATATAATACATTGTGCGGAAACCAAGTAATTTAAGCAAATTTGGATTTTATTTTTTTGAAATACGTTTTAAATCGTTTGTAGTTTTTCATACGAAAAAACATTTGTTTTAGTCCACAGGTTTCGGAGATATCGCTTACGCATCTCAAAAAAACTATGAGGTGGGTTTTGTCGAAGGCTGAGGTAGCACTCAGCCAATCCAGGGTCAAGTAGAGGTCCCACAAACCCCCACTTAATAAGAACACAGTTGTTATGTGTTAATGACGAATACACACACACACACACGGCTTGATGGGTAGTGAGGGCAGCAGCTTTCCGTACAAAAATGGAGGCGGCGGCTAACAGGCGTAGTAATAGCGGAGGGGTCGGTACGGTGGTTTAGCGGCGGTGCAGTAGCGGCGGGTTGGTACGGTTACCCGGGAGCAGCGGTGGGATCAGTGCGGCGGCCGGACGGCGGACAGTATTGGCGGACGGATTGGTACAGTGGTATGAGCACAGCGGCTGGACGGCGGACAGTATTAGCGGAGGGGTTGGCACAGCGGTATTTGCGCAGTGGCGGGATTAGCACGGGGGCTGGACGGCGGACAGTATTAGCGAACAGATGGATGTAGCGGTATAGACGCAGTGACGGCACCAGCGAACTGGATGGACGTTGATAAGGTGACGGCGGCTAGCCGTCGTCGTAGCAGCGGTACGACGGCGGTTGGATAGCGGGCAGCTGACGGTCGTTGCAGCAGCGGCACAACGGCGGTAGGATGGCGGGCGGCTGACGGTAGCAGCGCAACGGCGGTAGGATAGCAGGCGGCTGACGGTAGCAGCGCAACGGCGGTCGGATAGCGACAACAACAAAGCGACAATGGAGCGCGTACCAGTGGTGCGATCAGGGCGAGGTGTCAGGGCAACCGTTCCACGTGATTACCTTCTCGGGGGCGGTTTCCAATGGCGGCTCGTGCGGGTGGTTTCCGATACGGGTACTGTCTCAGTTGTGGCGGTAGAGGGACCTGCGAGGAATGAATAAAGAGTTATGGTTAATGCCGGTCCGCCAGCTGGACACCACCGCCTCCATGCCCGCACGAATGCAGGGCTGGACGCGGAGTTGTACCAGCAGGAATTCTGTCGGCCGATCCAGGGGCTGAGGTGGAGTGGACCTCACGGCACAACGGTAGCCCCTTTAGCTGCTGGACCGGTCGACGGTCGGGCCGGGGCGGAGGGGGGGCGGCCTGTTCGCGGTTGCGCGTTACCGTGGTAGTGCCGTTGCTGGCGAAGTCTCAGGCGGTGTTTGGGGATGTAACCGACACATCCACCACTTGAGGCCACGCCTTACTCTTGTGAAGCGACCTGTCCGCATGGTAGAACCGACAACTTCAAGGGACGCTCCACAAGTAGCTCTGGTCACGACCACAGTTCCGTGCTAACTGCCTGAGCCAGGACTGGGGGGGGGGGGGGGGGGGGGGTTGGGGGGAGGGATATAATGGTTAATGCCGGTCCGCCAGCTGGACACCACCGCCTCCATGCCAGCACGAATGCAGGGCTGGACGCGGAGTAGTACCAACAGGAATTCCGTCGGCCGATCCAGGGGCTGAGGGGGAGTGCAGCTCACGGCACAGCGGTAGCCCCTTTAGCTGCTGGACCGGTCGACGGCCGGGCCGGTTCGGAGGGGGGGCGGCCTGTTCGCGGTTGCGCGTTACTGTGGTAGTGCCGTTGCTGGCGAAGTCTCAAGCGGTGTTTGGGGGTATAACCGACACATTCACCACTTGAGGCCACGCCTTACTCCTGTGAAGCGACCTGTCCGCATGGTAGAACCGACAACTTCACGGGACGCTCCACAAGTAGCTCTGGTCACGACCACAGTTCCGTGCTAACTGCCTGAGCCAGGACTGGGTGGAAGGGATATGAGGAGTGACTGCGTTGTTTAAGAAAGCAACCACTTCCTCTGACTAACCTGCGAGGAATGAAATGACAACAGCCAATTCGTCCTCTTTTATACTATTTTGAGTTGTAGTGCCGTGTGCAATTCTTGTTATTGCCAAATGCTATTCGCATGCATTGGTATGTAACTGCTGATGTTGTCGTGCCGTGTGCAAATTATGTATACTCCAGGCGTAGGTGAAAAAGGGTTAGAGTGGGTGTCTCAGGCGTAGGAGAAAAAGGGTTACAGTGGGAGTCATACTATTGTAACGCTACGTTACAAAACCAAGAACGCAGCAATTTGGGAGCACCATAAGTACTTTTCCTATAACTACAAACGATGAAATTGATTGTAGTGAAATTCATTTTTTGTAGTTTTTATAGTTACTCCGAAAATATAATACATTTTGCGGAAATAAAGCAAATTAAGCAAATTTGGGTTTTTTCTTTTTGAAATACGTTTTAATTCGGTTCTAGTTTTTCATATGAAAAAAAATTTTTTTTGGTCCTCAGGTTTCTGAGATATCGCTAACGCATCTCAAAAAACCAAGAACGCAGCAATTTGGAAGCACTAAAAGTACTTTTCCTATAACTACAAACGATGAAATTGATTGTAGTGAAATTCATTTTTTTGCAGTTTTCATAGTTACTCCGAAAATATAATACATTGTGCGGAAACCAAGCAATTTAAGCAAATTTGGGTTTTTCTTTTCGAAATACGTTTTAATTCGTTTGTAGTTTTTCATAGGAAAAAATAGTTTTTTTTTTGTCCACAGGTTTCGGAGATATCGTTAACGAATCTCAAAAAAACCAAGAACGCAGCAATTTGGAAGCACTAAAAGTACTTTTCCTATAACTACAAACGATGAAATTGATTGTAAAGAAATTCATTTTTTTGTAGTTTTTATAGTTACTCCGAAAATACAATAAATTGTGCGGAAATCAAGCAATTTAAGCAAATTTGGGTTTTTTCTTTTTGAAATACGTTTTAAATCGTTTTCAGTTTTTCATACGAAAAAGAAATTTTTTTTAGTATACAGGTTTAGGAGATATCGCTAACGCATCTCAAAAAAACCAAGAACGCAGCAATTTGGAAGCACTAAAAGTACTTTTCCTATAACTACAAACGATGAAATTTATTGTAGTGATATTCATTTTTTTCTAGTTTTTATAGTTACTCCGAATATATAATACATTGTGCGGAAACCAAGCAATTTAAGCAAATTTGGGTTTTTTCTTTTTGAAATACGTTTTAAATCGTTTGTAGTTTTTCATAGGAAAATCTTTTTTTTTTTGGTCCACAGGTTTCGGAGATATCGTTTACGCATCTCAAAAAAACCAAGAACGCAGCAATTTGGAAGCACTAAAAGTAATTTTCCTATAACTACAAATGATGAAATTGATTGTAGTGAAATTCATTTTTTGTAGTTTTTATAGTTACTCCGAAAATATAATACATTGTGCGGAAACCAAGCAATTTAAGCAAATTTGGGTTTTTTCTTTTTGAAATACCTTTTAAATCGTTTGTAGTTTTTCATAGGAAAATCTTTTTTTTTTTTGGTCCACAGGTTTCGGAGATATCGTTAACGCATTTCAAAAAAACCTAGAACGCAGCAATTTGGAAGCACTAAAAGTAATTTTCCTATAACTACAAATGATGAAATTGATTGTAGTGAAATTCATTTTTTTGTAGTTTTTATAGTTACTCCGAAAATATAATACATTGTGCGGAAACCAAGCAATTTAAGCAAATTTGGGTTTTTTTCTTTTTGAAATACGTTTTAATTCGTTTTTAGTTTTTCATAGGAAAAAAAATTTTTTTTTTTGGTCCACAGGTTTCGGAGATATCGTTAACGCATCTCAAAAAAACCAAAAACGCAGCAATTTGGAAACACTAAAAGTACTTTTCCTATAACTAAAAACGATGAAATTGATTGTAGTGAAATTCATTTTTTTGTAGTTTTTATAGTTACTCCGAAAATATAATACACTGTGCGGAAACCAAGCAATTTAAGCAAATTTGGGTTTTATTTTTTTGAAATACGTTTTAAATCGTTTGTAGTTTTTCATACGAAAAAAAATTTTTTTAGTCCACAGGTTTCGGAGATATCGCTAACGCATCTCAAAAAAACCAAAAACGCAGCAATTTGGAAACACTAAAAGTACTTTTCCTATAACTAAAAACGATGAAATTGATTGTAGTGAAATTCATTTTTTTGTAGTTTTTATAGTTACTCCGAAAATATAATACATTGTGCGGAAACCAAGCAAGATAAGCAAATTTGGGTTTTTTCTTTTTGAAATACGTTTTAATTCGTTTGTAGTTTTTCATAGGAAAAACATTTTTTTTTTGGTCTACAGGTTTCGGAGATATCGTTAACGCATCTCAAAAAAAACAAAGAACACAGCAATTTGGAAGCACTAAAAGTACTTTTCCTATAACTACAAATGATGAAATTGATTGTAAAGAAATTCATTTTTTTTTTGTAGTTTTTATAGTTACTCCGAAAATATAATACATTGTGCGGAAACCAAGTAATTTAAGCAAATTTGGGTTTTATTTTTTTGAAACACGTTTTAAATCGTTTGTAGTTTTTCATACGAAAAAACATTTGTTTTAGTCCACAGGTTTCGGAGATATCGCTTACGCATCTCAAAAAAACTATGAGGTGGGTTTTGTCGAAGGCTGAGGTAGCACTCAGCCAATCCAGGGTCAAATAGAGGTCCCACAAACCCCCACTTAATAAGAACACAGTTGTTATGTGTTAATGACGAATACACACACACACACACGGCTTGATGGGTAGTGAGGGCAGCAGCTTTCCGTACAAAGATGGAGGCGGCGGCTAACAGGCGTAGTAATAGCGGAGGGATCGGTACGGTGGTTTAGCGGCGGTGCAGTAGCGGGCGGGTTGGTACGGTTACCCGGGAGCAGCGGTGGGATCAGTGCGGCGGCCGGACGGCGGACAGTATTGGCGGACGGATTGGTACAGTGGTATGAGCACAGCGGCTGGACGGCGGACAGTATTAGCGGAGGGGTTGGCACAGCGGTATTTGTGCAGTGGCGGGATTAGCACGGGGGCTGGACGGCGGACAGTATTAGCGAACAGATGGATGTAGCGGTATAGACGCAGTGACGGCACCAGCGAACTGGATGGACGTTGATAAGGTGACGGCGGCTAGCGGTCGTCGTAGCAGCGGTACGACGGCGGTTGGATAGCGGGCAGCTGACGGTCGTTGCAGCAGCGGCGCAACGGCGGTAGGATGGCGGGCGGTTGACGGTAGAAGCGCAACGGCGTTAGGATAGCGGGCGGCTGACGGTAGCAGCGCAACGGCGGTCGGATAGCGACAACAATAAAGCGACAATGGAGCGCGTACCAGTGGTGCGATCAGGGCGAGGTGTCAGGGCAACCGTTCCACGTGATTACCTTCTCGGGGGCGGTTTCCAATGGCGGCTCGTGCGGGTGGTTTCCGATACGGGTACTGTCTCAGTTGTGGCGGTAGAGGGACCTGCGAGGAATGAATAAAGAGTTATGGTTAATGCCGGTCCGCCAGCTGGACACCACCGCCTCCATGCCCGCACGAATGCAGGGCTGGACGCGGAGTTGTACCAGCAGGAATTCCGTCGGCCGATCCAGGGGCTGAGGGGGAGTGCACCTCACGGCACAGCGGTAGCCCCTTTAGCTGCTGGACCGGTCGACGGCCGGGCCGGGGCGGAGGGGGGGCGGCCTGTTCGCGGTTGCGCGTTACCGTGGTTGTGCCGTTGCTGGCGAAGTCTCAGGCGGTGTTTGGGGATGTAACCGACACATCCACCACTTGAGGCCACGCCTTACTCTTGTGAAGCGACCTGTCCGCATGGTAGAACCGACAACTTCAAGGGACGCTCCACAAGTAGCTCTGGTCACGACCACAGTTCCGTGCTAACTGCCTGAGCCAGGACTGGGGGGGAAGGGATATGAGGAGTGACTGGGTTGTTTAAGAAAGCAACCACTTCTCTGACTAACCTGCGAGGAATGAAATGAAAACAGCCAATTCGTCCTCTTTTATACTATTTTGAGTTGGCGTGCCGTGTGCAATTCTTGTTATTGCCAAATGCTATTCGCATGCATTGGTATGTAACTGCTGATGTTGTCGTGCCGTGTGCAAATTATGTATACTCCAGGCGTAGGTGAAAAAGGGTTAGAGTGGGTGTCTCAGGCGTAGGAGAAAAAGGGTTACAGTGGGAGTCATACTATTGTAACGCTACGTTACAAAACCAAGAACGCAGCAATTTGGAAGCACTAAAAGTACTTTTCCTATAACTACAAACGATGAAATTGATTGTAGTGAAATTCATTTTTTTGTAGTTTTTATAGTTACTCCGAAAATATAATACATTTTGCGGAAACCAAGCAAATTAAGCAAATTTGGGTTTTTTCTTTTTGAAATACGTTTTAATTCGGTTCTAGTTTTTCATACGAAAAAAATATTTTTTTTGGTCCACAGGTTTCGGAGATATCGCTAACGCATCTCAAAAAACCAAGAACGCGGCAATTTGGAAGCACTAAAAGTACTTTTCCTATAACTACAAACGATGAAATTGATTGTAGTGAAATTCATTTTTTTGCAGTTTTCATAGTTACTCCGAAAATATAATACATTGTGCGGAAACCAAGCAATTTAAGCAAATTTGGGTTTTCTCTTTTTGAAATACGTTTTAATTCGTTTGTAGTTTTTCATAGGAAAAAATGGTTTTTTTTTGGTCCACAGGTTTCGGAGATATCGTTAACGCATCTCAAAAAAACCAAGAACGCAGCGATTTGGAAGCACTAAAAGTACTTTTCCTATAACTACAAACGATGAAATTGATTGTAAAGAAATTCATTTTTTTGTAGTTTTTATAGTTACTCCGAAAATATTATAAATTGTGCGGAAATCAAGCAATTTAAGCAAATTTGGGTTTTTTCTTTTTGAAATACGCTTTAAATCGTTTGTAGTTTTTTTTAGTCCACAGGTTTATAAGATATCGCTAACGCATCTCAAAAAAACCAAGAACGCAGCAATTTGGAAGCACTAAAAGTACTTTTCCTATAACTACAAATGATGAAATTGATTGTAGTGAAATTCATTTTTTTGTAGTTTTTATAGTTGTTGAAATACAACTCTGTTCACAATTCACATATTCATGCAACCTTGTAAGATGTCAAATTTGAATTCAACATCTTTAGCTTCTTCTCTTTGCTTTCAACACATAAACTTCGTATTATATTTCGTGTTAAATAAAACTACTTTGTATTGAACTTAAACATGTGTATATTGATTTTACTTGGATCGGAGGAAACTTCCACAGTGTTAAGTACACTATAAACTTCAAAAGTTCAACAGGTTATGGGCCCAGGTGCAAATTCCTGCTGTCCAAGTAGAATTGCGTTTTTTCATTAAAAATTGTGAAATCGAGATGGCGTCATCAATGTTCAACATTGATAAATTAAATGAGTTAAATTATGACTCGTGGAGTTTACAACTCAAGAGCGTTCTTATTCATCAAGATCTGTGGTCCGTTGTGAGCGGAGGACTGGTGTGTCCGGGAACAGATGCTGAGGAAAAGGATGTGTTGCTTTGGAAAGCAAAAGACGAGAAGGCTAAGGCTACAATAATCCTTAGCATAACGCCCATGCAAATTCAAGATGTAAAAAGTTGCAGCACAGCAAGTGATTCGTGGAATTGCTTGGAAAAAGTACATCGCCCAAAAGGTCCCGTAAGAAAAGTAACATTGTTCAAACAATTACTTAGTACACGTATGAACGATGGAGAATGTGTTCAGCAATATGTTTGCAAATTCACATCTAATGCAGAAAAACTTGCGGAAATTGGTGTAGTAGTGCAAGAGGAGTTGTTGGTAATTATGCTACTTGCAAGTCGACCAAGATCATATGAAAACTTGGTTGTGGCACTGGAATCACGAGACGACTTACCAAAGCTTGATGCTGTAAAAGTAAAGCTAATAGAAGAAGGCGAAAGACGAAAATAATATAATTCGGAGTGTGCTGGAAGTAGCGTGCAAGCATTCGTTGCACAAGAGTATGCATGCGCCAGTAAACAGAATTCTTCGAAAGAAAAGTCAAATGGCAGCGTTGCTAACGCAAGCAAAAGCAAAAACTTCGGACGGTTTTCAAATTTGAAATGCTTCAGCTGTGGAAAGAAGGGACATTTCGCTGCTCAGTGTAAGCAGAAACAACGAGAAAGTTCGCAACAGAACAACAAAAACAACAACGGGTTGTTTGCAGCAGTCAATAATAACATTTTACAGAGTAACGTATGGTGCGTCGACAGCGGTGCTTCTTCACATTTATGTTGCGACCGCGACATGTTCAATAAGTTTGAAGCTTGTGGGGAGTCAATTATGCTAGCAGGCGACAACAGAATGTTAGCGGCCGGCAAAGGAGAAGTTCGATTGAAAACAAAAAAGTTCGACGTCACACTTGTGGATGTGCTGTATGTACCGGGTTTGCAGTGCAACTTCATATCAGTAGCGAAGGCTGTTAACAGAGGCTATGTTGTGAAATTCAAAGGCGACACAGCAGAGATAATCAATGAGCACGGAGGAATAATATTACGTGCACAAAAGATAAGTGATCTATATTTATGCGATTTAAATAAAAACAAATTGTTTCTTTCAAAAGGGGTTATTGATGAAAGTATGAGATGGCACAAACGTTTCGGCCACTTAAATTTCGCAAGCCTGCGAGAATTGGTAAACAAAGAAATGGTTCATGGCTGTAAGATTAACATACCAACAAGTATTAGTTGTGCTGTGTGCATGACAGGCAAATGCAGTCAACGTCCATATACCAATACAGAAAATCGAGCAGCTGATATTTTGGGTTTGGTGCACACCGACGTTTGTGGTCCGGTAAACAAAGCATCAATTGGTGGTGCGAAATATTTATTAACCTTAATCGATGACAATACTCGTTACGTATTTGTTTATTTTTTGCGGCACAAACACGAAGTGTTTGATAAGTTCAAAGAATTTAAAACTATGGCAGAGCGGCAAACAGGCAAAAAATTAAAAATTTTGAGGAGCGACAATGGAAGAGAGTTCGTAAACAATGCGTTTGACCAGTTTTTAAAAGACAATGGAATCGTAAGGCAGTTGACGGTGCCCTATACGCCTCAACAAAATGGGGTGGCAGAAAGGTTCAACCGTACGTTAATAGAAATGTCAAGATGTATGCTAATTGGTGCAAATGTAGAAGAGACACTATGGGCAGAGGCTGTTCATACTGCAGCATACATACGAAATCTTTCACCAACAAAGGCATTAGATTCCATGACACCTTATGAAGCGTGGTACGGTCATAAACCTAAAGTGGCGCATTTACGGGAATTTGGATCCATCGCTATAGCGCTTGATAAAAGACAGGTTGAAAAATTTAAACCTAAAGGCAAAGAGTATACATTGGTTGGATACTCAGATACGTCCAAAGCATATCGCTTGTTTGATCGGACAACAAAACAGCTAATTATAAGTAGAGATGTTTATTTCATAGAATCAGCAGACGCGGATCAACAATCAAATGTAGTAGTATGTTCAGATGACCATAACAATGTCAGTAAGCAGATGTTATATATACCAAATATGGATGTTGATGCTAACAACACAAGCGTTGACGAGGCAGGTAGTCATAGTGTTGAGCATACAAAAGCAAGCGATGTACACATACCAATAATAGATGGCGATGATAGCAATAAAAGCGCAGACGAGGTAGATGTCAATCAGAGTAGTGAGCGTATGCAAGTAAGCGATGCAGAATTTGAATCGGCGGAAGATGAACCAGCTGTACCAAAGCGATGTTCAGGTAGACCAAAATTAGTTCGATCTGGTGGGGTCGGTAGGCCAAAAAAGGTATATAATACTTTAAATTTTATGCGGGCTGATGACGTTAAGGTACCTAACACGGTAGAAGAAGCATTGTCTGGCGAATTAGCAGAAGAGTGGCTTAATGCAATGCAGGTAGAGTATCGTGCGCTAATAAATAATGACACTTGGGATTTAATGGAACTTCCCAAAAACCAAAGCGTTGTGAAAAATAAGTGGGTATTCACTGTAAAGAGAAACACAGATGGCAGTGTTGAACGCTTTAAAGCTAGATTGGTTGCGAAGGGTTGTTCGCAAGTATATGGTGTTAATTACGATGAGACGTTTTCACCGGTTGTACGATATAGTACAATTAGATTAATTTTTGCACTTGCGGCAGAGTACGGTTTGCATTTACATCAAATGGATGTATCAACTGCTTACCTTAATAGTGAATTGTCTGAAGATATTTACATGGCGCAACCAGAAATGTTTGTTAATGAACATTTTCCAAACCATTGCTTAAAACTTAAGAAAGCTTTGTATGGACTCAAACAGTCCGGTAGGAAATGGAATATGAAACTAGATGTCATACTAAAGCGAATCGGTTTCAAGTCATGTGAAAGTGAACCGTGCGTATATGTTCAAAATATTGAGGGTCAAATTAATATTTTGGCAGTATATGTAGACGACTTATTGATTGCATGTTCAGATAGGCAAAATATGCAAGATATAAAGCACAAGATCTCGAATGCAATAAAGGTAGTAGACAAAGGTCAAGTTAAAAATTTTTTAAGTATGGAAGTCGATAGAAATGGCGAAACTGGAGCCATTGCAATAAACCAAAAAGGGCATATTAAAAAACTTCTGCGTGAATTTGGTATGGAAGATTGTCGACCGATTGCTATACCTTTGGACCCAGGTCATAGAGTGAACTGCGAAAACAAAAATTGTAAGCGTGTAGATCAAAAGCAGTATCAGTCGCTTATAGGATCGCTTATGTACCTTGCGGTATGCACGCGACCAGATATATTACATTCTGTATGTAAACTAGCGCAACGTAATAAAGATCCACATACCGAACATTTAGCGGCAGGGAAGCGTATATTAAAATACCTATGTGCAACACAGGAAAAACAGTTGAAGTATCACAAAACTGGCAAGCAAATCGAATGTTTTGTTGATACGGACTGGGGTGGAGATCCGAATGACCGGAAATCTTATACAGGATATGCAGTTATTCTAGCTGGAGGAGTATTCTCATATGAATCAAAGAAACAACAAACTGTAGCACTTAGTGGCACAGAGGCTGAGTACATGGCCATGACATTTGTAGTAAAAGAAGCTGTTTATTTAAAGCAGTTGTTACGAGAAATGAGAATTGATTGTCCACGTACAATCGTCGTTAACGGTGACAACCTGAGCGCAATGAATTTGGTAAAAAAACCCTGTGTACCATTCTCGTAGCAAACACATTGATATTAAATATCACTACGTTAGAAATGCTTATCGTGATAGGAAAATCGATTTGAAATATTGTAGAAGCAGCAATATGGTCGCCGATATATTGACAAAGATCTTGGCTAAACCTAGTCATGTGAAATTTTGTAATGTAATGGGTTTAAAATAATAATATTTTTTCATTGCATAAATATGTTCATTGAGGGGGCGTGTTGAAATACAACTCTGTTCACAATTCACATATTCATGCAACCTTGTAAAATGTCAAATTTGAATTCAACATCTTTAGCTTCTTCTCTTTGCTTTCAACACATAAACTTCGTATTATATTTCGTGTTAAATAAAACTACTTTGTATTGAACTTAAACATGTGTATATTGATTTTACTTGGATCGGAGGAAACTTCCACAGTGTTAAGTACACTATAAACTTCAAAAGTTCAACAATAGTTACTCCGAAAATATAATACATTGTGCGGAAACCGAGCAATTTAAGCAAATTTGGGTTTTTTCTTTTTGAAATACGTTTTAAATCGTTTGTAGTTTTTCATAGGAAAAAAAAATTTTTTTTTGGTCCACAAGTTTCGGAGATATCGTTAACGCATCTCAAAAAAACCAAGAACGCAGCAATTTGGAAGCACTAAAAGTACTTTTCCTATAACTACAAACGATGAAATTGATTGTAGTGAAATTCATTTTTTTGTAGTTTTTATAGTTACTCCGAAAATATAAAACATTGTGCGGAAACCATCCAATTTAAGCAAATTTGGGTTTTTTCTTTTTGAAATACGTTTTAAATCGTTTGTAATTTTTCATACGAAAAAAAAAAAAATTTTTTTTGGTCCACAGGTTTCGGAGATATCGCTAACGCATCTCAAAAAAACCAAGAACGCAGCAATTTGGAAGCACTAAAAGTACTTTTCCTATAATTTCAAACGATGAAATTGATTGTAGTGAAATTCATTTTTTTGTAGTTTTTATAGTTACTCCGAAAATATAATACATTGTGCGGAAACCAAGCAATTTAAGCAAATTTGGGTCTTTTCTTTTTGAAATACGTTTTAAATCGTTTGTAGTTTTTCATAGGAAAATCTTTTTTTTTTTTTGGTCCACAGGTTTCGGAGATATCGTTAACGCATCTCAAAAAAACCAAGAACGCAGCAATTTGGAAGCACTAAAAGTAATTTTCCTATAACTACAAACGATGAAATTGATTGTAGTGAAATTCATTTTTTTGTAGTTTTTATAGTTACTCCGAAAATATAATACATTGTGCGGAAACCAAGCAATTTAAGCAAATTTGGGTTTTTTCTTTTTGAAATACGTTTTAAATCGTTTGTAGTTTTTCATAGGAAAATCATTTTTTTTTTGGTCCACAGGTTTCGGAGATATCGTTAACGCATCTCAAAAAAACCAAGAACGCAGCAATTTGGAAGCACTAAAAGTAATTTTCCTATAACTACAAATGATGAAATTGATTGTAGTGAAATTCATTTTTTTGTAGTTTTTATAGTTACTCCGAAAATATAATACACTGTGCGGAAACCAACCAATTTAAGCAAATTTGAGTTTTTATTTTTGAAATACGTTTTAAATCGTTTGTAGTTTTTCATACGAAAAAAAAATTTTTTTTAGTCCACATGTTTCGGAGATATCGCTAACGCATCTCAAAAAAACCAAGATCGCAGCAATTTGGAAGCACTAAAAGTACTTTTCCTATAACTACAAACGATGAAATTGATTGTAGTGAAATTCATTTTTTTGTAGTTTTTATGGTTACTCCGAAAATATAAAACATTGTGCGGAAACGAAGCAATTTAAGCAAGTTTGGGTTTTTTTCTTTTTGAAATACGTTTTGATTCGGTTCTTGTTTTTCATACGAAAAAAAAATTTTTTTTTGGTCCACAGGTTTCGGAGATATCGTTAACGCATCTCAAAAAAACCAAGAACGCAGCAATTTGGAAGCACTAAAAGTACTTTTCCTATAACTACAAACGATGAAATTGATTGTAGTGAAATTCATTTTTTTGTAGTTTTTATAGCTACTCCGAAAATATAATTCATTGTGCGGAAACCAAGCAATTTAAGCAAATTTGAGTTTTTTCTTTTTGAAATACGTTTTAAATCGTTTGTAGTTTTTCATACGAAAGAAACATTTTTTTTTAGTCCACAGGTTTCGGAGATATTGCTAACGCATCTCAAAAAAACCAAGATTGCAACAATTTGGAAGCTCTAAAAGTACTTTTCCTATAACTACAAACGATGAAATTGATTGTACTGAAATTCCTTTTTTTGTACTTTATATAGTTACTCCGAAAATATAATACATTGTGCGGAAACCAAGCAATTTAAGCAAATTTGGGTTTTTTCTTTTTGAAATACGTTTTAATTCGTTTTTAGTTTTTCATAGGAAAAAAATTTTATAAACTTTCGCTTTAACTTTAACTTTAACTTTAACTTTCACTTTAACTTTAACTTTAACTTTAACTTTAACTTTAACTTTAACTTTAACTTTAACTTTAACTTTAACTTTAACTTTAACTTTAACTTTAACTTTAACTTTAACTTTAATTTTAACTTTAACTTTAACTTTAACTTTAACTTTAACTTTAATTTTAACTTTAACTTTAACTTCAACTTTAACTTGAACTTCAACTTTAGCTTTAACTTTAACTTTAACTTTAACCTTAACTTTAACCTTAACTTTGGATCGAGACCCATGGGGGCAGGGATATAAGATAGTAATGAAGAAGTTCCGTCCGCCAAACCAGCTGATGGACGAGAACCAAATAAGGAACATTGTGGATGGCCTGTTTCCCACCCAACTGCCTAGGGAGGGCGGGTACGTTACCCATGAAGATCGCAACGTGGAACCATTCCAAGAAGAAGAGCTTAAAACTGCCGTGCGAACTATGAAACCTAGGAAAGCATCTGGGCCCGACGGAATACCCGCGGAGGCAATTAGACTAGCTGCAAACGACTGCCCAGAACTTATGTTGCACATGTACAACAAATGTCTCGAAGAAAGAATTTTCCCCACCATATGGAAGACAGCACGACTGGTTCTCATTCCAAAAGGGAAAGGAGATCCCAACTCTCCATCATCCTACCGTCCCCTATGTATGTTGGACACAGCAGGGAAATTGATGGAGAGTCTCCTGAAGCAACGCCTCACCAGAGCGTTACAGGACGCCGGAGGACTGTCGGCCAGACAGCATGGTTTTCGGAGGGGGCACTCTACAATGGATGCCATAGCAGAAGTTATAGACGCAGTCAAGAAAGCCGAGACAGCGTGCCACAGAGCAAGACCTATAGTGTTGCTGGTCACGCTGGACGTCAAAAACGCTTTTAACTCAGCTAGGTGGGAAGACATGCTTGAGGCACTAGAAAGCACTTTCAAAGTACCGCAATATTTGTTAGAAATTTTAAGGGACTACCTAAGAGAGAGGTATCTAATATATGAAAGTACTCACGGTCAAAAAAAGGTAAAAATAAGAGGTGGAGCAGCCCAGGGTTCGGTACTAGGTCCCGATCTCTGGAATATAACTTACGACAGTCTTCTTCGATTAGACATGCCAGAAAGCACCTTCCTCGTTGCATTTGCAGACGACGTGGCAGCTGTGATAACAGCACCAAGCTGCGAGCTGGCACAGCTAAAATTAAACCAGGTCATGCGTAATGTAAATAGGTGGATGCCTGAGCACGGTCTCCAGTTAGCAATAGCCAAAACGGAGATCGTCATCCTCACAAAGAGACGTATTCCCACTACCAGGAACATGATGGTTGGGGACCAGCCAATAGAAACACTCGCTTCAGCGAAATATCTGGGAGTGAGGTTAGACAGCAAACTCAACTTCTCGGATCACATACGAGGGACCTGCGAAAGAGCTGCGCGCATAATAGCGCAGTTGAGTAGATTAATGGCAAACACAGGTGGCCCAAAGCCATGCACAAGGAAGTTGCTTGCATCAGCCTCGGATTCTATACTCTTATATGGTGCAGAAATCTGGGTGGACGCAATGAAATACCGGAAGAAACGAGTCGCCCTCACCTCGGTCCAACGCAGAGGGGCGCTGCGAATATCTTCGGCTTACCGCACGGTATCAGCTGAAGCTGTTCTGGTCGTTGCGGGAACCATACCGATATATCTTCTCGTTGAGGAAAGAAAAACAATATATGACAACGGATCGCAAGCAAGTAAAGCTGCTGTTGCCATGCAGGCGCGAGAAGAATCGATCCGACGTTGGCAAGATCAGTGGAGCAACAGCATCGTAGGAAAGTGGACTAGGGAACTAATCCCTGAACTTGATCCATGGTTGAAGCGACCGCACGGAGAGGTAGACTTTTACCTGACCCAGTTTCTAACGGGACATGGTTACTTCCGCAAATACCTACACAGAATGGGTAAGGTTGATAGCCCGAGCTGTCTGTACTGTGGGAAATAGACGATGTACGCCACACCTTCTTCGAATGCAGGCACTTCTCCCATCAGCGAAGGAGGGTAGAAGAGGTACTTGGCGACCTATCCCCGGGCAGTGTCATTAATAACATGACCTGTCGAAGAGACAGATGGGATACGGTCAGCACATATGTGAGGCATATACTTACCAGTAAACGAGAAGACGGATGCCTAGCCCATTAGCGTGAGAGTAGCCATAGAGCTCACGTAGCGCGCACCCGTACCCGAAGTAATGCTAAACGCGGTCCCAGGTACGGGGATTTGCGCGGGCCGTGGGAGGTTAGGTTTTAGTGGGTAGGCCTTCATGGCAGAAGGGAGTCCTACACTCGGAGAGTCTCGCAGTGAGGCTTAAATATCCCGGTCAGTGCATAAAGCATTTCCTCCTTCCACGAAACACAAAAAAAAAAAAAAAAAAAAAAAAAAAAAAAAAAAAAACATTAACTTTAACTTTAACTTTAACTTTAACCTTAACTTTAACATTAACTTTAATTTTAACTTTCACTTTAACTTTAACTTTAGCTTTAACTTTATTTTTAACTTTAACTTTCGCTTTATCTTTAACTTTATGATCCGGGGTGGGCGTGAGCTTAGCACCTGCTAACAAGCCAACCTAATATAAACGCAGCAAGTCATTTTCTGTCCAAAATGTCTCATGCACATACAACTTGTATGAGAGCAACTCAAATTGAATTTGCTGCGTGAAAACCTAACTCGATTTCCAATTTTTGTTCTGCGTGACATTCAAATTTGACGTTTGCATACATGCTTTACATTGTCGCAACGCATATTTATTTGGGTTAGGGCAAAAAACACCGGTTGTTTGCGTGCGCTAAAAAAACGCAGTGCGGTTTTATTAGGTTGGCTTGTAAGCGACCATATATGTATAGGATAAGCGATAGCACAATGGCTACTTCGTGAAAATCAATGACAGCTCTTTTAATTTGATGAAGAAGTGTCGCACGCGCGCTTAAAACCGAGTACCAAAGATTGCGTGTGACACGTGTTCACCGTTCAAGCATTGAAATCAAACTAAATAAATAATTGATTTTGCTTTCGTGCTCGGTACGCGTTCGTGTTTACTAACACATTCTCAATTTGGTAACCTGCCCACCGCTGATTATGATAGAGATCCAATTTTATGTATTTGGCCTGTTGCTAACACCGAACCTTTACGAACCTTTTTGAATCTTTTTTGACAAATATCCGTTACGGTTTTTTTTGATTTAGTCGCCAAGCCCGCGATAAAATCTATGCAATAGCTTAAAATATTAACAAAGTCCCTACAGTAAGGATGCATAAAATTGTTTTCTTTTCTCTCCTTCATATCAATCATACTCACTTCGATGCAGCTCGTAGTCCCTTTCTATGTTGAATCGCTTGCACACCACACGTTTTTAACTTACAAAGCATTGCAATTCTACGTCAGCATCTCTGCATAAAAATGCCAAATTCCAAAAAATTTAATAACTTTTTGTTATTATCTCTTTAAATCGGAGGTAAAGACTGGCCTTAAATAAAAAGAAAGTACAATTTTGTACACGCAAAGTTTGTTATGCTTTTATCACAATTTGAACACGGTGCACTTTATTTTGACGTTCACCGTTTCGAGATTTTAAACACTTACTTCTAGCAAATTCCCTGCATGCACACTGAAAAATTGCACATAGCATAATACTTTTTTATGCGAAAATTATATTTAGCTCACCTTGCCAAAAATAGCGCCTAAAAGTTAAGAAATGACAAAGAAAATATTTTTATTTACGAAACTTCAAAACTTCTGAGTAAGTGGTTAGTAAGTTAATTTTGTGGTATTTTTTATTTAGTTTTGTTCATTTTCAATCAATCTTACAAATCGTAAGAACTTGAGCTGAATTATTTCAATTCTTAAAGAGTGTGATAAGTATATCTGATTCCAGATGACTGCAGCATACATACTCTTGCTTTGAACGCACTAGGGCATTGCATAGGATTTTCCTTGCATATACGTGCTGGAAATCCTTAGCATATCGTCGCAAGAAAGCTAAATTGGTATAATCCTTTGGTATGAAAAAGTTTATATGATTACCAAAAGTAAAAGATGAGTCAAAAATTACGCAAAGGTCGCGAAACTCATTAATTGACGCAAGAGTTACATTTGAAATCGAATACACGAGAGAAACCACGTTCATAGACTAAGTATGTATATGTTATGTTACAGCATTTACTAATATTGAGTCGCAGATTATTTTGGAAGGCCCAATTATTAATAGCATTCAGATCTTCTTGTAGACTCAGTTCACCAGAAGTACAGGAGATCCTCCGAAAGAGTTTTAAGTCGTCAGCATAAAGCAAGTAATTCGAATTGTTTATCAATGGGCCAACATCATTAATAAACATTAAGAACAAAAAAAGACCAACGATGCTACCTTGTGGCACATCCGAGGTTGCTGAGAATTCATAAGACTTAGTTTGATCGATTTCAACAAAAGAGATTCTATTTTCCAAATATGTAGGACTTCAGCAACAACAGAAAACTTAAGTGAAAGACCATGTTTTAAAGTTTCCACAGAAGTAATTTGTGCGAAACTGAGTCTAAAGCCTTAGAAAAATCCGTGACACCATATACACTTGACATCTGCAGTGCAATAAAACCATGCTGACATGAATCGACTATTCTATTTATAGCGAATGATAACTTGTTTTTGACTACCTTTTAAAAAAGTTTTGAACAGGTTGACAGTTTAGATATTGACATGTAATTCTTTACTTCATTCTTATTGCCAGACCAAAGAGAGTAGATTAATAAGAGGGAGCATTGTAGAGTCGTTCATTCTCCACAAAGTGGGACGGCTGCGCCAGGAATACAACATACGTTTTGCCCCTGCTTCGTTTTCATCGTCGGGATTAAAAAGTTATGAGCCTGGGCATTCGCGCAATTTTAGTGGTGTAAATTGCATGAAGCCAGCGCCAATGCGGTGCCAGCTCAATGGTAGCTCATTGACGCAATGACTCCAAGCAAATTTTTGACGCTACTTAGTAGTGAGTGCGTAGTACATTTCACTTGCGCTATTGAGTGAAACGATTTTTGTGTATCGGTCATGAGTTTGGTGTTATTGGCGCTGCTGGCAATGATGACACTGAGCTGATGGCGGTAGTGCTGGTAGTTCAGCTTTTGAATCAGAGAAAGAATTGATGACCCGTGTAAATTATTATGGCTTTGGCTATTATTGGTTGTGTATTTGAACCAAATAAATGCTGCGGACATAACAACCGGAGTCATTTTTGAGTTTTATATTTTAGATTTAATGCACAATTAATATGGGTGTGTTTGAGCAGCCAAATAATAGCAGTAGTATTGCTAAAGTGCTGCTTATTTGATGGAATGTCGCTAATTTCCTAGCTATGATCAATAGATTTTCAATATTTCGTTCAACGAACGCGCGAAATTGCCACAGCTGCTAAAATTTTCCAAGATTTTCCATTGTTGATTTAACTTAAGCTGTTATGCCAATATTTTTCAGCCAGCTTATTTCAAATGGGACATTTTTCCAAAAGCAAAATAAATTACAGCAAAGATTACAGAGTTAAACAGCCTTAAAAAATCAGCAAACTCTAAAAGTTTGGGGCTATCAGTAAGATTCCTGTTATCAAAGTTATCGGCCTCATCACCAAAGGTAGATTTAATATATTTGTATAGATATGGTGAAGTTTGAAGCTTCAATCTGATAAATTGAGGAAGATATTACAAAAATCCTCTTTTCTGAAAAGTCGGTTATATGGGGGACATATGCTATAGTAGTCCGATCCTGCCGGTTTCGAAAAATGTCTAATCGGACACCTAAATATACCCGCTCACCAAATTTTATCAAGATATCTAAAAAATTGAGGGACTAATTTGCATACAAACATACGGACGGACATGTCTAAATCAACTCAGCTCTTGATCCTTATCATTTCGGTATACTTATTGGTGGGTCTACCTCTTCACCTTTAAGGACTTACAATTCTGAGATTCGTGACAAACATAATATACCATTTCATTTTCATAAAAGATATAAAAATAGCTAGTTGCAGACAGGATGAAAGACAAACATGTTTTTGTAGCAGATTTACCCATGTATAATATGCGGGCTTAAAATTCCTTGAAAATCAGCTTGCTGGAAACATACAGATACACAAATAGACAGTTTGTTTTTTTAACCTAAGTATATTTAGAAAACCTATATTTCACCACATTCCAAGAAATAAAAGTAAAACTTTCACATTTTCAAATAAATAGCCTTTTTTTATTTCAAATTTCATATAGACTATTTTTTTTAAATTTTGCGTTTTCATAACAAAAGTGGTTGTCGTAGCTTTCTTTTATTTGGTAAATTAGAAAAATCGTGCTTCTCCGGCAACCACTCAACCCAACAGGACAGTTTGGGAACGTCTTTCAGATCCGAGAAATTACGATAAAATGTACTTTCCGTAAAACGTACGCCCTTCTGCTGCCCGGCTATGTGTCAAAATTTTCTTCGTCCTGTCAAAACTTCATTTTTAACGTATTTAACACAAGGTTTCGCTGAAATTTCTGTGTTTTTTCGAGACCAGAAAATCAAATTATAATTAGGTATTTAAGTATGTCTGGTTTTACTTCTTACTTTTGAAAAATATTTAATGGAACTGGTTCATTCCCAAATTGTGTTAAAAAAAATCTATTTTGAAAATGGCAATCTACTATTTAACTAGAAAAAAGGCCTTAAAAGTTGCTAAAAGCACCAGAAATTCCTGCAAGGGTACATGTGAGCAACATCTTCAAAATAATTAAAAAGCGATAGTCCCACATCATATTCTTTCACAATAATAGGCCGGACGAAGAACTAACGCTGGTATGGAAATTAGACAACGAAAACATTTTGTTTCTGCTTGACAATTTTTCCGCATATGATCCGTATCGCCACAGTTAAAGCAATGTGTTTTCTTTTCGCTTGAATTGTGTGAACACTTCTCGTTTACGTGTACTTGCCCTTTATGCTCTTTGTTGCTTTTTTCCCGCAAAACTATTTTCTCGTAAACTTCGTATTGATCTTGAAATTCCTTATATGACTTACAGCTGCAAAGGTTGTATTTAAAAGCGTCTTTTAATTGCAGCCCACCAACTATATAACGAATCACCGACTGCGTGTCTATATCACTACGTGTAGCCAATTTCTTCATCTGCAGCACATATTCGTGGAAGCTTTCATTCTTCTGCTTTTTCCGTTCTCGTAGCTCTGCGTGAACATCAGCACTACAAATCCTTGACTTGTCAAATTCGTCAAATCGACTGAACCCCACCCTGATTTTAAGAGGCAGAAGGGGGAGGGCAAACGCCCAAGTAACAGAACCACGAGGAAAGCTAGCCGGATTGACAGGAGCCATACTTCTAGATCTGCAAAACAGAGCGAAAAGTTGCAATCTAGAAAGAGGGTGGCAATAACGGCATAAGGAGAAAATACGAAAATGTTAATAAGCTAAAAACAGCAGACTCCAGACTCCAGCTTACTTGGCGATACTAAAGGGAGCTAACGCTGACACTCCGGTTTTCACCAGAAAGAACGTTAAAGAAGTAGCGAAGCAGTCCCTGAATGTGGCAATACTAGCCGCACCAATGGGTTGCATATACCTAAGGGTTCCATGAAACTGTACCAAGTCCTACACCATTGGATAATGACTTGACTAGTCTTCATACCGAAAGCGGTAAAAACTGATCATCTGCTGGGTACATGCGTGAAACTTTCTACTCAAAACCCTTGAGAAACTAAAAGATGTAGAGAATAGTAGGTCATTAGCCTTGTGAATTCTTACAAGTAAAATATCTTTCTATTTCTGTCAAATAATAGCCGACAGGGAGAATGGCTGTCGCGAATAGCCAGAGAATGCAAGAAAGGTTTACTTTTTGTTCGCGGGTAATAAATTGAAGTGCCATGAATTGTTCATTTGTGTTTCAAATAAACTTTTCTTTTAAAAGTGTCTACAGAAAATAAGACTACATATATTAACATTAATTTCTAAAATCTTGATCATAGATAAAATAGAAGCCGTCAATTAAGCAAACACTTTAAATTATTTAAAAATGCTATAAAATGCTGCTTCAAAAATATTTGTAAAACACCATTGAGCATATAATTTCGGTGATTCAGGCTGTTTGCTACTGTGAACGTTTTTTTTTTGTTCAAACTTGTATGAATTCACAATGGTCAGAAGAAATTGTTCTATCTGACACGAAAAAAAAATCAATTAATGACAATTTTTGGGTCGTGAAATTTTTTAAGAAATAAAAAAAAAAATTGTGTACAGCAGAAGGCGGAAAAAACAACAAGCCATATGTAAATTCTAATTTTGGAAATGTAATTTAAGTTTAGGTGCCTTTCAGTAAAGTATTTATCCTCTAGCCTGTTATACCACATCCTCTTGCCACAGAAAACTGATCGGCGTTTTTTGCGAAGCGACCGACCAAAGATGACCGTACTGCTTGAAGCCTAAAAGTTTTAATCGTTAAGCTGGCTAGCCGTGAACATACCTATCATATATAATTTTTCTAATTGCTGTTTTTATGTGCAGGTCCCTTTTTCGCTCTTATCTGGAATTCAAATCTATAAATAAAATTTTGGTAGTAAAGATGGAGATTCGGGCTCTTAGCGAGCTTTGGACAATTTTGGCCGTAGTGCTTTTGTTTAACTATATTTTATTAAAATAATTTGTTAAAAATAAACGATTCTGAGCACACCAAAAAATCTATTTGTACTTTGGCACTATTGTGAATATTTGCACTGTATTACCGGCAGTTGCTACCATTCGCCAGATGGCAGCGCGAGATGTCAGTTTTAATTTATTTATTCATATTACAGTCTAGGACAATCAGAACCTCCTTACAGACTATTTACAAATGTATCTTAACTAATAAATATTAAATATTCAAATTATTTCATTCAATAGCAGTTTAAAACTAAATTTATTTAATGAAAAATCAATATCTATAGAATACAGCAAATTAAACTCCCTCATTGCCCTAGTAATTGGAGAATTAGAAGCATAAGTCGTTCTAAATCTATCTAACCAGAAAAAATCGTGACATCGAAGGGTTCGCGATAGTACATTGAACCGTATACGTTCTAAAAGATAGGGCTATTCAACCGTCTCATTGATGATATCATATAAAAATGTCAATGATAGCATTGATCTTCTACTCACTAAAGATATCAGGTTAATTAAAAGGCACCTGGAACTGTATGCTGGAACAGGATCGTGGAAACGCAAAGACAGGAGGGCAAATTGAATACGCTAAAGTCGGTCTATATGGCAGGCATGGTACGGCCTCCAAATGAAAACAGCATATTCTAATTTAGAGCGCACTAGGGTTGTAAATAAAAGTTTTAATAATAATAATAATACCCAACGGATTAATACCCTCCAAAGCCCGCCCAACCGACGCGAGGGGCGCATCCGCATGATGCGCGGATTTGTTTTTGCGGAGTTGTTGATAGGCGGAGGTTTGTTAAGCGTTGAGATCTAAAACTACCCAGCTACAGATTAAAAATCATCAGCTGAGTATTATAAACAACTGTTAGAAATTATGCATATACTACATGGTTAAGTAAATGAACTTTTTAGTTGTAAAATTGTTTTTTTTTTTTTTTTTTTTTTTGTTTCGAGCTAAGATAGGATAGGACAGTTTTCTTTAGGGTAAAAAGTGAATCCGTTATATCAAATGAACTAGAATGAGTGTTGAAGTCATGATAAATATTATATATTAGCAATAAATATTACGCCTAGCATTTCTCTACGACTTGCAAGAGTTGGAAGATTGATAAGCTTCAACCGACTATTATAAGGTGGAAGATTATACGCAGAGTCCCACTGAAAATTTCTTAAAGAGAAAAGTAGAAATTGCTTTTGTACTGATTCAAGTCTATCTGCATGAACTCGATATTTTGGATTCCAGACTATTGATCCGTATTCTAGTATCGGTCTAACTAACGTGGTGAAAAGTGCTTTAGTTACATAAGGGTCACTAAATTCTTTGGACCACCGTTTCACGAATGAAAGAACACCTCTAGCCTTATTGACAGTAGAGTATAAGAATCACTAAAATCCATACTAAAACGGCGAATGAATAAGGAATAAGACTTCGCAATGACATAATTAATCTGACTGTGAAATAGAAACTTCGCATCAAAGACTACACCAAGATCTGATATTTCATCAACAACCCTCAGCGTAGAGTCCCCAATATGATAAGAAACAGGAAGAACATTTCGAGTTTTAGCAAAGGTAATACTAAAACATTTACGTATATTTAAAAGCAGACGATTCTGTCTACACCAGTCCATTACGTTATCAAGATCAGCTTGGAGCATAGTGGACTCAGATTGAGTCGTGATTGATGCAAAATCTTCAAAATCAGAATACAATAAGAACTCAGCATAACTGAAACAATTACGTATGTCATTAATGAGATAACAAATAATAAGGCTCCCAACACACTCACTTGGGGTACACCAGAGGTGGCAGTAAACGACCGTGAACAAATACCATCTACCACAATAACACAGCTACGATATGCCAAGTAAGACCTCACCCAAGATAGCATACTAGAATGGAAGCCCAAGCCAGCAAGTTTAGATATTATTAATGAATGGTTGACTTTGTCAAAAGCCTTCGAAAAATCGGTATATATAGTATCAACTTGTGCCCTCATATTAAATGAAGTAATACAGAATTCAGAAAATACTGCTAGTTACAGTTGATCTGCCAGGTATGAAACCATGCTGATTAGGTGAAATCAAGGTCTTTACTGCGCCTTGAGTGTTTTACGTTTGCGCTGCCATTTCGCCTGCTCGGTGTTCTACACTAAAGTCGAAGTCTTGCAAATAAACCACCCACGAAGCAACTTCTCGGGGTACATCATTTTTACTTATCGTTTGTTTGAACGCCGCGCAATCAGTCACTAGCTTAAAATGAATGCCCAACAGGTAGTGACGAAACTTTTTAAAAGCGAGGTATACCGCCTACGCTTCCAAAACATAACTGTGCTTTCGCGCCTCTGCCTCCGTCGACCTTTTGCTCCAGAAGTACAATGGGTATAGCTGGCCGCTATACCACTGCAATAGTGTTGCACCAAAACCATCCTTCGACGTATCTGTATGTACCTCAGCCTTTGCATTTCTGTTGTACAACCTTAGCACTGGCTCTTTAGTCAAACAATTTTCCAGCGTTTGTACAGCTTCGACTTCAGCTGGACCGATAGCAAACACAGAGTCTTTACGTAGTAGATTTGTTAATGGCCTGGCGATGGGCGAGTATCCCTTAATGAACATTCGAAAAAATCCCGTTAGGCCTAAAAACGACTGCATGGCCTTAACATTTTTTGAGATTGCGAACTTGTTAACCGCATCCGATTTCTCTTTGCCTGGCCACACGCATCCATCTTTAACAAAATGGCCCAGGAAACTTACAGACGCCTGCATAAAATGGCATTTTGGCATGAATGATAATATCGTCCATATATAAGTCTAAAACGTTATTATTTATTAGATTCTGGAAGACGTAGTTAACGAAACGTATAAAAACGGCGGGAGAGTTACAGAAGCCAAACGGAGCCCGATTAAATTCGTAAGGTCCCCTTGTTGTTGTGAAAGCGGTGTATTTTTTTGCTACTCTCTTCAATGGGGACGTGGAAAACCCCATTTTCCAAATCCAAAACCGTAAAAAATTTCGACTTTTGCAACTTTTCGAGTATGTTCTCAATTATAGGGACCGGAAAAAAATCTTTAAATACAGCCGAGTTAAGTTTTCGAAAATCTACACAAATGCGGCACGTACTGTCCTTTTTCTTCACGATAACCATGCGGCTGGCGAAGTTGGACGTCGACTGTCTTATGATTCCAGCTCTAAGCCTCTCATCAATTTGCTTGTTGACTGTTTCAACTTCGTGCAATGGTATGCGACTTGGAGCGTGCCTGAACGGGACAACGTTACCATCCGGAATGATCTTAAATACAACTGGACATTCCCCAACATAATCGACTGGCTTGTAGTTGGTAATCAAGGAGCGAATTTCGGCTTCGTACTGCGGAGGAACATCAACATGAGAATTTGTGTCGGTTACATAATAAATACTTATCTGATTAAAATCCTCATAAGTTTCCCCCACGTTTAGCGGAGAAAACTTATATCCATCTGCCGTGGCTGCCAAGTTGAACTTCGATATAAAATCGTAACCCAGTAGCGCATCATACATAACGTCTTTGTCGGATACTACAATGAATGTTTGCTGCGTCAGTAAATCGTCAACACCAACTTCAGCAACGAAACACCCAATTGGTTTTGTAGATTTAGTACCGAGGCCGCGAAGCTGTTGCATATATGTTTGCAGCACACCTCACCAACTTTGTCGAATGTACTTTTTTTCATAATAGTTATATCTGCGCCCGTGTCTACTAACCCGCTTACTTAGACGTTGTTAATCTTTATGTTTTTACAGCGTTTCGAATTATGGACCAGGTTTACAGCAGCAGCTACAGTTGGACAGTCTTTCGACATATGCCCACTTTTATTGCAACGAAAACATTTTGTTTCTGCTTGACAATTTTTCCACATATGATCCGTAGCGCCACAGTTAAAGCAATGTGTTTTCTTTTCGCTTGAATTGTGTGAACACTTCTCGTTTACGTGTACTTGCCCTTTATGCTCTTTGTTGCCTTTTTCCCGCAAAACTATTTTCTCGTAAACTTCGTATTGATCTTGAAATTCCTTATATGACTTACAGCTGCAAAGGTTGTATTTAAAAGCGTCTTTTAATTGCAGCCCACCAACTATATAACGAATCACCGACTGCGTGTCTATATCACTACGTGTAGCCAATTTCTTCATCTGCAGCACATATTCGTGGAAGCTTTCATTCTTCTGCTTTTTCCGTTCTCGTAGCTCTGCGTGAACATCAGCACTACAAATCCTTGACTTGTCAAATTCGTCTTCCAACATTGTGCGCATTGCCCCATATTCGTAAACAGCTACCGATTCAAGAAAAAGTTTCGCAGTTTTCGTCATTTTCGCCCTTGCTTGCACGTACTTCTGTACATTGTTCAAACCGTATGCAGCTGCGTTTAATTCAAAGTTAGTAAACCAGTGTTTCACTGGCATATTTCCTCCATCAAATTCGGGTATAATTTTGCCAAACTTTCTGCCGTTATTTTGGTTTCGGCCTGCTTTGTTTCGTCTGCTTGGATTTTCAATGTAAGCAATTGCACCAACTGTTGTAGCAATTAATTATTCTTACATTCCACTGTTTTGTTTTGTTCTGCCATTGCCGCTGCTTCTTTTACTGCTTTCTGCTGCTCTGCTTCGGCCATGACTTTCTTGGAAGCTGCCTGAGCGTATTCTCTCCACCTCGCTGCCTGCCTTGTTGAGCGTGTGTTGTAACGCCGTCTCGCTTCCTCTACCTGCTTTATCTGCTTATTGACTTTGGTGGTGTTTTTTGAATCGCCTGCGCTTTGGCGACTAGCACAAGTCATATGCGTTGAACGGAATTTTTTTTGACCGATCAACGACCCTTTTTTTGGGACTGGACTGCAACTGTACAAGTACTGTTTTGCCAACTTCACTTTATTGCACTGCTTGCCTACTGTTCTTCAATTCGGCTGCAATTTACATAAGTTTGATTCAATTTGTATTAAGGTTCGGCAGGTTGAGCCCCCAAATGCAAAGTTATGCAATTAATAACGTTTACTATTCAATTCCAAGTTGAGTATTCAAAAATAAGTACAATTAAAGTGGATTACAATTAAAGTAGGTTGGTACTGCGAATAACTATTGTAATGACGGCTGCTTTGGTCGACGGCTGATTACGACTGCCTGTCCGCTCGCTATTAGTTTTTTCTCCGAGCTACTTTACTCAGGCTGCGCGCTCTTTATTCGCCTTGAGTGTTTTACGTTTGCGCTGCCATATGGTATATGCGTGCTGTCACAGTGCCTCCTCACCCGACTTACATATATGTATCAGTAAATTCATTATATATGAGGTATTATAATTCAGTATATAATTGAAAAATCCAAATTTGTGGAGGTCCCGAAAGCCTGTAATTTTGAGTTTTTCACATCCCCCCTTACTTCCGGATCGTGACTGTTACCTCGACGCCTCTGTTGATCCGTACTCGAAATGTCTTGTTGGCCGATTTTACCAGGAACGTTCTTCTTTGTTTAGTGTGACGATATTCGTTGACTGCTTTCACCACTTCTTCCGAAAGTGGGTTTATCCCACTGTAGTTGCACCACTCTGCGGGTTGCTCGGCTGGTGCGTCATTTTGAAAGAGCCATTGCTCGATTTCTTCGACCACCTCTGGGCTGATTGGTCCTGGATCGGTATTGATGACTTCTTCGAGCCAGCTCTCCACCCACTCTTCGTCAGCACATATTTGTTGCGTCGCATATTTGTATCTTTTGTGGGGAGGGGTTTCATCGGTGCCGCCATCGTTGTAGATGCGTATGCGCACGTTCACGTTCCTTTCATATTCTATGAAGCCATTACCCGCTCGGTGATTATCCACTTCCCTCACCTCTACTGAGCCGCGTCGCCTGGGCTCTTCTTCTTCTGATGAGACGCTTATGGGTGTCGTCGATCTCACCACCTCTTCTCCGCCCTCGATGTCGCTGCCAATGGTGATTGCATCTTCTTCCTCACTGTTTTTCTCCATGTTGGCGTCACTTTCTGTGTCTCTAAGCTGGTCGTATTCGCTGCCGCGCTCACTTTCACTGTCGCTCTTATCCTCGTATTCCGTTTTGTCTCAGCCCCGTAGCCATATGCGGAAGCCACCCTCAGTAGTGTTTTTTATTGCAAATTTATCACACCTCTCCATGGCTGCTGCTTGACTCGGAGTGGTTTTACTATCCTTTTGCATCGTATTGTTTTGCCATGATCAGTTGTCATCGCGTGAAAGCTGTAAATGTTGTCCAAAACCATCTAATCGTAACCCGAACCGTGTTGGTATTTTCTTCTTTGAATTTCCAAAGGTTTTCAATTTCGCAAAAATTCGTATGTTTATGTGTATAAATGTACGTGTGAGTTTGCTAATTTCTTACTTGTTGTTGTTGTCACCAAATAATTATTCCTTTTTAAGTTACGTTGACCTTTATTGTTGTAATACTGTAGCTTTAGTACCTTGCGATTCTTATGTTAGTCGCTGTCGGTATCTTCGTGTCTTTGCCCTTTCTTGTATTACTTGTGTTTGTTGTTGTTGTACCACTGTATCTTTTCATTTCGTGCTTGCTTGCGTTGTTTGTTGTTGTACCATGTAGCTGTGATATTTCTATTACGTATGTTAGTAACTACTGTTGGTATGCGCGTGCATTTGCCCTTTATTGTATTGCTTGTGTTTGTTGTTGTTGTACCACTGCATTTATATTTCGTGTTTGCATGTGATCTTTGTTGTTGTACCATTGCATTTGTTTATTCCTTGTTATTGTTAGTCGGCTGTGATTTGTTTGGGGATGCTGTTTATGGAGTTGATAAGCTGTGTTTTGGTGTGTACCAAATTAGGGTTGCCGAAAAATTGTGTTACCGGTATTATAATATAAATGTGATGGTTACTATTATTTTGATTATCACTATGATCATCAATAGTTCTATTATGATTATTAGAGCATTACTATTAAAACTAATAATATTATTATAGAAAATAAAATTAATGTAATTGTAATAATTATTAGGGCAATGATTGAAATTTATGAAACTTGTTCATATTGTAATTTACCATCAGATTTCTTCGTGCTACGCCTTCCTTTGTAGTTTTCGGTGATTTTACTCTTCGGTTGTGTTTGCCAACATGTAGATAGGCATCTGTGGAGGGTTTTGTTGTGCTTTCGCTTCCTCCGTTGATTAACTTGTTTTCATAAAATGGTTTAAGCTCGCTTAGATGCGCTGTTCTATTCTTGCCTTGAAACGTTTTGTCCAGCTCGACGATGACCGGCGAAATAAAATTCGTGATTCTATGGGGCCCGCTGAATTTTGGTGCTAGTTTGGCCGCAAAGTTGTCGGTTGCCTTAAACTGATGGTGTTCTTTTATCAAAACTCTGTCTCCTATCGCCGGATTCCACTTCCTTCTCCGCAAATTATAATGTCGTGCCTATTCTTCCCACGCAAATTGCTGCATTCTTCGTACCATTTGAAATATCTCCTTCATTTTCGTTACTTTTTCATTTGCCGTTGTGGCCTCGCCTGTGCCAAATGTTCGCTCGTCGTATGGGGCGTTTGGGATCCGTGGCTCTCGTCCTTGTACCAAGAATGCCGGGCTGTACCCTGTTGCCTCGCACACACTCGAATTTAGTGCTAACATTATTTCTGGTAATAACTCGTCCCAGTTGCGTTGTTCTTTGCCCGTGAATTGTGCTAACATCCGTTTGATGTTTCGGTTTGCCCTCTCCGTTGGGTTCTCTTGTGGTGTATAGGGTGCTGTTAATTGGTGCTTCCTCCATAGTCCCGAAGGAGTCTCTTGAATTGTCTGCTCGTGAACTGGGCACCGTTGTCTGTAATTATGACCTACGGAACTCTAGATCGTGATAATATACGGTATCTAAATGCTTTGATGAGGCTATCCGCTGTTTCCTTACGTAATGGTATGATCTCTACCCACTCGTGGTGAAACGACTTAGAAACATGAGAACCATGGTATTGCCGTGCTTTGAACGTGGTAATGGTCCAACTGCCGTGCACTTCCTGTAATACTTTACCGCGTCGTGGTTTCGTTGTACATATCTTCCACGGGATCGCGTCTTGATCGTCGATCTGAACAGCTGTTTGCCGATATAACTCATTGTTTTCAATTATGTTGTCTGGAAACTTTTCCGGGTTTCGTTTAACTACCTCCTTCCTTTTTTCAAGCCATTTACACGATTTTCGTTTTCGTGTTCCAGTCTGTTGAGTTTTGCGTCTTGCGGCTGTTGTGACAGTACATCCGCTACTACGTTCAGCTTACCTTTCCTACTGTACATCGAACGAGTATTGTTGCAACTCCAATGCCCATCTCGCAATACGTCCCGAAGGACTTTCGATGGCATTCAACCATTTCAATGATAAGTGGTCCGTGATTACCGTGAATTCGTAGCCCTCCATATATGGACGCATTTTGCGTATAGCCCATACAATGGCTAAACACTCTTTCTCCGTGGGTGAATAATTAATTTCTGCTTTATTGAGGCGGCGGCTAGCGTACGCGATTACCCGCTCTGCGTCGTCTAGCTCCTGTGTGAGGACTGCTCCTAGTCCAAAATCGCTCGCGTCTGTTTGTAATATGAATCTTCGTGTAAAATCTGGGCACGCCAGTACTGGTGCTTCAGTGAGTGAATTCTTCAGTGTCTGAAATGCTGTTTCTTGTGTTTCGGTCCATTTCCATCTGTTACGCTTCTTTAACACGGTTGTCAGCGGATGCGCTATTTTTGAAAACTCTAAAAATCGTTTTAATTCTCTTACGTCTGTTGGTGCTTGCAATTCCTTAATCGCTGCTACTTTATCTGGGTCCGTGTGTATACCCTTTTCACTTACAATATGTCCCAGATACTTCAGTTGCTTCTTGAAAAATTCGCACTTTTCGGCGTTGATTCTTAAATTTGCTTTTCGTAGGGGTTCAAACACTTCCGTTAGATGTTTAATATGCTCCTCTAGCGTTGAGCTTGTAATTATGACGTCATCTAGGTATGTGAATGCCTTCCGTTCTAATTCGGGCCGATTACTTGATCTAATGCCCGTTGAAATGTTGCGGGTGCTGAATGAAGACCAAATAACATCACGCGCCATTGAAGCAGCCCGCGTCCAGGTACAGTAAATGCCGTATATTGCTTACTTCCTTCTTCCATAGGGAGCTGCCAGTAGCCGTTTTTCAGATCCAGGCTACTTATATACTTCGCGTTTCTTAGCCGGTCTAGTATGTGTAGGATCCGCGGTAGTGGGTATGTATCGGGGGCTGAGCGTGCGTTGAGCTGGCGATAGTCTATACATAACCTCCACTTACCATTCTTCTTCTTTACGACTGCGATCGGTGCACTATGTGGACTTCGCGAGGGTTCGATGCACCCCTTCTCCAATAGCTCGTTTATCTCCATATTAATGATTTCCTGCATCTTCGGATTCCGTGGAAAGTATCTTTGTTTTATCGGCCGATCATCACGCATGAATATTTTATGCGCCGCGATATTTGTGGTACCAGTCATATTTTCGAAGCGAAGAATCTGTTCGTCTAGAAAATCCTTAACTCTTGTAGTGTTTTCAGGCGGCCTTTGTTGGTCCGTGGTTAATCCTTCCGTATCGTTTACATCGAGCTCGCCTGCCTCAGTTATTGTCCTGCACATAACCGTGTCTTTGATTGCCTCTTCTGCTTGTAGTGTTACCGTGTGACCGCCGAAACTCAATGATGTGTTTGCCCTGGCAAGTATGTCCATGCCGATGACAACTTGTTCTATTAGCCCTGGGAGAACGCGTATTTCGCTGTTGTTCTTCTGTTTCTCAATCACTTCAATACCACTCGGCTTCGTACCTGTTTCAAAATCGCCTTACCTAATCTCTTCGAACATTTCTCACTCATAAAATTCCTGTCGCTGCTGTATCTACTGTTGCTGTTACTTTGCAGCCATTTAGCTTTACGTCGGCCAAAATACGCCCTCCTGTTTGCTACGAAATAGTTAGACCTCCCGAATTTGTATTGCTGGAGACCCCACCCCTCGGGATTCATATACGGTTGTCTTGTTGGTGGGTTACTTCGCTGTGTATTGCCATTGCCAATCCTGCTACTTGGCTCTACATCTAGTAATTCTTGTATGGAAAAATGCCGGTCATCTGGACGCCTTGCTGGAAGTGCTCTTGCCACTACTCCCTGTGCATCTCTGCCATTCGTGATAGCTGAGAAGTATGTTTTTCATTTTGATAGCGACAAAACAACAACAAAAATGGAAGAAAAAAACGAAACACCGCAGACAGTGACGAGCACAATACCGGCACAAACATCGACAATGGCATCTCAGCTGGAGTCACAGGAGGCACGCATTTCAGAAATGGCGTCGCAAATTTCATCTCAATTGGAAGAACAGAAGACATATATGTCATCTCAACTGGAAGCGCAAGAGGCACGTATATCTGGTATGTCGACACAAGTTTCGGAACAGGTATCATCGCAGCTCTTTGCGAAACTGGAAGAGTAGGATGCAAAACTTTACACCTCGAGGATAAAATTTATGCCGAAATAGCAGCGTTGAAAGGTATTATGCAACAGTTACAAATAAATCGCCCAGTTGTTCCAGCGATCAATCCGAAGGTAAAAACTCCATCTTTTGACGGTTCTGTTCCTTTCCAGGTCTTTAAGTTAAAGTTTGAAAAGACCGCAAGAGTGAACAACTGGAATGCTGAGGATAAAGTTACAGCTCTATTCGTAGCATTGGCCAGATGTAAAGAACTTACCCAGCTATTGAATATCCTCTGATATCTGTGTCGGAAATTGGAAGGAAATCAAGCAGTCTTACCGTCAAAGACAGCTGGATGGCAAGGAGAGTGTACTGACTGTAGATACGGGCGCATCTCACTCCTTAATCCGATCTGATTTGGTCAATAGGAGAGTAAAGCCTTTACCTGGAGCAAGGTTGCGTACGGTCACTGGCGAGTATAACCAAGTCCAGGAGAAGTGATATGTGAAGTTTTAATTGGAAAGGTCACAGTTCTACACAAATTCGTTGTGGCGGAGATCGTTGATGAAGTCATATTGGGAGTGGACTTCTTAGTTGACCATGACATCAGGATCAACATGCAGATAAGGATTATGCGTTGTAAGAACCAGGATATACCACTTAACTTGAGTTTGGAGAAAGGATTCAGTAGTATTCGAGTACTGGTGGAGAAGACACGACAAATACCACGAAATTCAAAAGCAAAGGTTGATGGATCGAATGAGCCAAATAAAGCGAAATCAAAAGTACCTGCGAGAGAAACACTGTCATTGACAAAAACAAATGGACGCACAAAAACGAAGGAACGAATTTTCAAAAAAGAATTCAAGAGGGGTTTCAAGCCAGCGCGTACTACTGTTGTGAAAGGTCAAGACGATATTGATGATACAAAGTTAACCAGGATAAAGAGTAGTAAGATGAAACGCATGTACGATGAGAACAATAATTCGGAAATTTTCTTAGAGGGAGAGTTGGTACTGCTATACAACACTCACCGGCAGAAAGGTGTTCCATCCAAATTTCGGTGCAGTTGGGAAGGCCAGTACAAAGTTGTGAAGAAGATCAGTGACACCGTCTACCGCATACAAACCATTGGAAAACCACGAAGTAGAAGAGTGGTACATTTGGAGATGCTAACAGCGTTTAGATCGATAGATTTGTCTGATCGGGACGATCAGACTTAGGTGGAGATCAGTGTAACGAATATTAGCAGTTGATGTGCATAATCAATAATTCAATCATTATGTCTACACATATGTACATACACGCAGCGGAGAAGCAACGCACAACCACATGCATAAATCTGAGATACTCCCAAAAGTATGCAATGGTTGTGCAAGCTCACACCTACCAACACATGCAGATATCTTATCTGAGATGCTCCCAAAATTATGCAATTATAATTGTGTTCACACATACACGCGCATATGAAAAGCTATAAACATAGTAATTTTATAGCTGATAACCAACTAGTTAATTTTAGAAATGGAAGCACCTAGAAGATGCGAACGAGAAATCACAGAGTATAAAAGCAGCAACAGTAGAGGCGCGATATTAGTTTGATTTAAGCATTCCATCTGTCGAGTAGTAGCAGTGTTATTTTTGAAAGTACTCTAATAAAGGCCATTTTGCATTATTGATTAGTAGTGTTATTTATTCAAGAGTTTATTGATTCAAACGTTAGAAGAAGATTGCAAATAAGGGGAATGGCAGTAAATTCGTTACAATATCTACAAACACATGATGTGGATATGCAAACCACCCTCTATTGCACTAATTCTATCATTCGCATCAACAAAAATTGAACTTGCATTCTAATATACTTAATATACATTCATATGGACATGATTATTTTCTTCATATGTACTAACATCTACATATCGACGTGTGAGCGCACACTTGTGATAAGTGACAAATTTCAAGGTTTTCGGGAGAGCATATTTTGTCTTTTAGAGGCGATTGCCTGTAAACGTAAATTTTTTTGTGGGATATTATGGTTCCCAATGATGAATTGATTCATTATAAACATAAATATGCTAAAAAAATATTGATGGCTTTGGGTAGGGTATTACTACACTCATGTTAATAAATTGCTTTTTTGTTCGTCAGGAACTTTAGATTTTTTAACTATGTTTCCGTTGAGCTAGAGACGTGGAACTTGGGTTATAATACGGAACCAGTTGACACTACAGAGCAAAAAAACAATATTTCTTTGGCAGCGCAGCGGCCAAGATATTGGAAAAACTCGTAGTTAGGAACCGATCATATTCATGCATAACCTTTACCGGAAGAATAAAAATATCAAACCAAATTTAGCTTTTAGGTTTTGCTGGGATGGAGATATTGGGAAAACTCGATTCTGAAAAAGGGTCGACAAGAAAAGATTACCGCTAGATGATGTTGATTTCCCCACACTCAGTGACAAAATTTTTCTCTGGTGTTGCATTTGAAGCACGACATCCGATTCTTTTCTCACTACCAAGTCCAACACCTCTCATTGTAGCTTCAATAATCTGGCGGCTTATAGCAAATGTACCAAAAAAAATTTCAAACAAACGCGTTTTTTCTCTCCCAGTGTATTTAGCAAATGTAGTATCCTTGACGACGAACGATTTTTCGCAAGGGGTGAATTTTTGCGCCTGCATACTGGGACGTTTCGGATCAAGGAGCATAAATAGAGTTTTTGCTTTTCTGCGTTTCCTAGATCTCAATACTCCTTGCATAATTGATTTTGAGTTTCGTGGTTGAAGTTCTCATTACATGTATACCTAAAACATAGGAAAGTTTTAAATGTGGCACATCCTTAAGTACCTGCAGTTCGAACAATCCTCCCTTTTGGGTAATTTCTCCCTTACTGTTATCCCTTTCCTATATAAATTGTTCCTAATTTGTCCGGATTGTCCTCAAACTTGAAACGGTTGCGTCCTGAAAATCTGTATCGGAGTCACCTTTGTCAGACTCGGTGTCTGTATATGGTACCAATTTTGTGGACAATAATGTAGGGACCAAATTATTTTCTCTATAAAAAAAATCACGATAACTTCACTATTTCCCGTAGAGGACATTTTTTACGGCTATACTTACGACTCAACTATTAAGGTAATGGTTTCAAGAATCGATTCCATCTTCAAAACGCACTAAGTGCAAAAACACTATTTGAATACTTCCTGTAGACACGTACGATATGAAGTCGTAAAAATAACTATGAAAACCAATATAAGACACCTTTTAACATATGTCACATTAAATGTATAGATATAAGACACTTTGATTATACAATGAGAATAGAGTAAATTTTTGCAAGAGTTCATTATATTACATAGCCACAATTTCAGTTGATCTAACAGGTCACGATTTTGTATAAAATATCGTTTTAAGTCCAATTACCAGTAATTTTTTTCTGTTTTTGCAATTTGGACCTCAGCCCAGAGCCGTTAGGTCAATTCTGTTGACGGACTCGGATTCAACACGCCATAAAACATGCGAATACATGTGTCTTAGTACCTAATTGGCCGATTTTTTATGCGGCCGTGTTATATATTACACATCCACACAAGCCAAAATAAGACGGATCTGGTAATGCGGCACATGTATTCCCATGTACTTTTGTATGGTTAATCCGAGTCCACCATCAGAATTCACCTAAAGGATCACGGTTTTCCAAAAATCGAGTTTTAATAAAATCACCAGTACTTATTTTCTGTTTTTTTTTTTTTTTGGAGGTTAGAGCCGAAACTAGACTAGATAGGTCAACTATACAAGCAGATTCGAAATCAGCACGCCAAAACTTATGCGAAGGCATGTTTCGCATTGGCAGATCCGCATATTAAATTTATTTTCAATGTGAAATATATACTTGTTAGATCACTTAACACATTATGATGTCGACGTGAACGTGTTTGAAACGCTCACTTTTTACCTCGATGTGTTGCGGAATGTTTCTTTCATGACGGTGTACCTTGCTACGTTGGCATGACAAACATGCACGGACCCACCGGATACTGTCGCGATTCATATGTGGCCACGCGTATTGTTGACTTACGAGCTTTTGTGTGGCTCGTCCATTGGGGTGCGAGACGTTGTGAATTAGGTCGAAGACCTTTCATCGTAGTGACGAGGGTATGTATGTCCTTACCTTGCCCGTCGATACGTCACAGTACAACTCGGCATCTGAATCATCAATTTTGAGTTTACGTAGTTTCAGAGATGTCGAACTTGAACGTAGCAGATGGTGTAGTTCCCGATCGTTATATTTTTCGTCTTCGATCTCTCTAGCTGATATGCTCACAGGGAGGTTTATGGTGTTAATCCGCGACAGCGCATCGGCTACCGTGTTTTTATGTACCAGTGTATGTACTATCGTGCTGGTAAACTGACTGATATACTGAAGTTGGCGTTGTTGCTGGGGCGAAGCCTTATCAGAGTTTTGATCTAACGCAAATGATAGTGGGCGATGGTCGGTAACAACTGCGACGTTTCAGCCCTCTAACAGATCTTTAAATAATCGTATGCCTTTGAAGATAACTAATAGTTCGCGATAGTAGGCGCTATAGTTTCGTTCAGTCTTACTGAGTTTAGCCGTATAGAACCCTAAAGGTTGTCAGTGCCACCCCTATTGCCTGATCAGATGCATCGCAGCGAAGAGTTAAAGCAACCTCCATTGCTGGGTAAGCCAGCTGGACGGCGTCTATCAATGCCATTTTAAAGTCATCAAAAGCTTTTGATGTTGTTTCATTCCATCCCACCGAACGTTTGTCGTTCTTTTTCGCTCCCGCGGTGAGGGCGATTAGTGGAGCCTGAATTTCCGAAGCTCGAGGAATGTTTAGCCTACAAAAGTTCCATGAGCTTAAAACCATCAAATCTCAGCAATTGTTTGTGGTTTCGGGTAGTTTCGCATTGATTCTATGCGCTGAGTGATTGGTTTAAGTCCAGCTCTGTCGATTGTATGTCCGAGGTAGACCACCTCTTGTTGTCCGAACGAACATTTGTTGACATTACTTGAAAGGCCGTGCTGCCTGAGGCGGTCGAACATCATTCTTAGGTGTTTTTTGTGTTCCTCCATGGACTTAGATGCTATCAAGATATCGTCGATGTAAATATGACAAAACTGCAAGTCTCGAAATATGGAATCCATTAGTCTTTGAAATGACTGTGCAGCGTTACATAAGCCGAATGTCATTACGTTGAATTCGAAGAGGCCGAAGGGTGTTATTACCGCTGTTTTCGGTCGGTCTTCAGGTGCTACTGGAATCTGGTAGTATGCTCGAGTGCGATCCAGTGTTGTGAACACACTGCAGCCATGCATTAAGTATGTGAAATCTTGGAGATGCAGAATGGGATACCTGTCGGGCACTGTGACTCTGTTTAGTCGTCGGTAGTCACTACAAGTACGCTTATTTCCATCTTTTTTCGCACGAGATTCGCTAGCCCATTCGCTCTTTGACGGAACGCAAATACCTTGTTTTAACATACTGTCGAATTCTTTTTCAGCTGCTGCTAATTTCTCTCCAGCGAACCGACGCGCCCTCTCTGCGACAAGTGTACCCAGCGTAGTTATGTAGTGCTTTACGCTATGCTTAGGCGTGAAGGGATTAGTCGGTTTGGTGATTCCCTCGAACTCCTGGAGGAGGTGTTCCACATAACTGTTATAAGTGGCGGATGTAACGTGTGCGGCCGTCATTTCTTGCATTTTTGCTTAAGGTCGTGGCGACTGTGACCTAGTAACGTTTGAGTTAGAGTGCACCAGCCGCCGATTGCGTAGATCGACGAGCAGGTTGTTATGTTTGATGAAGTCGGCACTTAATTGCCACTTGAAAGTTTGGCCCAGACCAATGTCGAGCGTTAGTTGGTGTAAGCCGTAAGTTCTTATTATAGAGCCATTAGCTGCAAAGAGAGTGAAATCATTTTTCTTTAAATTCGTTGGAATATTATTGAGAATTTCCCTGGATAACACCGAAATATCGGCGCCGGTGTCGATCAAGTATTTGAGATGATTTTTTAAATTGCTTTTGCGGAAATTACAGGGTTGTCGGCACTTTTTTGCTTTAGCACCGAATCGTGTGTACTAATAGCACATGTCCTTTCCCATCTCTCTCGCCTTTTCATCTTTTGTGGTTTTTACCGCCGTCGTCAGCGCTTGTACCTCAGCAGTTAATTCTTCGATTTTATGTGCAAAGGATTTTTATGCTTCGTTGTATGCTACTGCCCCGCCAGCTGTTGGGGCCCCACTTTGGTAGTCACTGACATTATGCTATTTTGCACCTCAAAAATTTTGTCTGCTTGTAAGGCGAGGCTATCAGTATCGTTAGTGACGCTGACGGCCAAAATCCCACGTAAGTTCTGTGGCATTTGTTCCAGAAAAATTGTACGTAGATTGTTCTCGGTCACCATACCAGCTGCTTAACTTTTTAAACGCAGTAAATAGTGTGATGGCTTTCCACCCGTGAACTCAGTGTTATGAAGCAGACGTCGTAATTTGCGTTCGCTGCTTTCTTCGAATATGTCAAGCAGTCGTGTCTTCAAAGCTTGGAATTTACCATCAGCTGGTGGATTCTTAATAATGTCGGCCACAAATGACTTTTGTCTTAAATATTTAGTGAGAGTACACATTCGACAAGATTATAGAGAGTTTCTACAACTTGCATTTATTTTTCTTGGTGTTAGCATTCCAAATTTTATATTTCGTATACCTGGAGCTACGTCTCATGCTAGATTCATGTCGAAAGCCATTTATTCCTTAAAAATGTATGTGTTTCAAACACACTTCACCATGTCAGTTAGTCGGTTGAATGGAATTCGAAATATGTGCGTTTTCTTAGTAACCCTCTACATACCATAGTGGTTTAGAACCGCAAATGTAGTTGAAGCGCCAAATAGAGATATGGAACTGATAAAGGGTATTATTGGCTACTTTGATAAAAAATTATCTACAGTCCTTTTGGAAAAAATTCGAAACCATCTGTGGTATATATCGTCAAATGCATTACTGTTGTGAATGATGCCGCGGAAAGAAAAGTCAAACTAATAACTGAACTTAACAGATGCTTGACGCACAATGAAGACGATAAACAGTACTTTTTACACATTTTAGAAGGCTACCGAAAGGACTTACCAGCCTATACAAAATCTTCGTTGATTTAAAATAATAATAATAATAATACGTATAGTATATCTAATTAAATAAAAAAATTAATTGAAAAATATATTTGGGTGTTTTTCAAAAATGTTGACTTTTGACCTCATTATAGCACTGGTTGGCACCATCACATCAACCTAAAAATGTGTTACTTCATTTTCTGCATAAAATCGCATATTTTGATCGCTAACCGAATTTGAAATTCCAAAAAAAAAAGCATATAACGAACGCCAGGTCGAGGGTACGCGTATTCTTTTACTTGCATAAAGTGTCTTCTTAACTCTCTCAAGGTTTATCCTGTAAGGTCACCCCTTCTAACTTAAGCCTGGTCCAATTTGGGATCTTGCACCTCTTAATAAAGAAGGCCATATCCGTTTTCTCTGCGTTTGCTCTCATCTCGACATTAGGTGCCCGGGTATGAATATCCCAAAGTGGCCGATCCATCGTTCGAAGGCACTTTCCACTTATTACAATTACAACGTAATCTGCGTAACCCGTAAGTTTTACGGGTCCCTCATCGAACGGCCAGAGCAGTTCGTTGATGACAAGCATCCACGGCAGAGGTGATATCACTCCACCCTGCGGCGAGCCCCTGTGCACTGATTTCGTGGCCTGATACAATCCCCATTGTGAGGTAATCTTCCTGCAATTTAACATGCAGCCGATCCATCTGGTTAAGGCTAGATGTACTTTAATGTTATTAAAACCATCCATTATCTCCTATTTAGAAACAATAATGACGGCAATGTCTAAAAAGACGCCTAGAGCATACTCCCAGACATTCTCTATGCTTATTACCACCCTATGCAGTGCGGTGTCTACCGAATTGCCTTTGGTGTACGGATGTTGTGTTGTGGAGAGCAGCTTTTCATTCACGTTGGACTTATGTACATATCTATCAGCCTCTCAAAGGTTTTGAGCAGAAATGATGTTAAGCTAATGGGTCTATAGTCTTTGGGATACACGGCACTGTTCTTCCCCGCCTTTGGTAGGAAAGCTACACGAGCAGTACCAAGAGTGCGGTACATGATTCAGCCTTATGCACCCATCGAATATTATTTTAAGCCATTCCACGATCGCTCTACTTCAAACTTGGTGCATGGCCGGGAATATACCATCTGGACCCGGAGATTTGAACTTAGAGAACGTCTTCACCGCGCATTCGTTCTTGGTATCGGTCACCAAGCCCGGCACTACCCGCTCCGTGATCGAAGAGTGAGTGTTGGCTGCTGGCTCTTCTGAATCATCCCCTGATGGGAAATATGTATCGAAAAGCTCTTCAAGGGACTCCCCGCTATTACTTGACTATTCCCCGTTCTCTTTCTTTATTAGTCCCTGGACTATATTTCCCCTTGCTAGGAATTTTTTCAACAGTGCTGTTTCGTTGGAGCACTCTATATCCGCACAAAAATGTTTGCATGAGATTATCTTCGCGCTGAAAATTTCACGCTTGCAGATCCTCAATAGATCCCTGCACTCGTCCCGACACACTTCGCTTTCCGCGGTCTTAAAAGTTTCTTTTATCTGTCTTTTAAAAGACTCAGCTCATTGCTCCAACATGGCAGCTTTGCTTTTCCTCTGAATTTTCTTAGAGGAAAGCTCTGTTATACGCAGTCATAAGCGTCCTTGTTAGGAATTTATTGGACTCCTCCAGTTCCTCCACATTGACAACCTCTTTGGGCTGTCCCAATTTTGTTTCGACATGTTTGTGGAATTTCGTTTGGGGTGTCTAAAGGTTCCTCCCATCTCTACCCTCTTTAGGGGGATGCTGAAGCTGATGTACGCATGGTTGGAGAAGCAAGGAAGAACCGTCCAATCATACCTTGATATTTCACGTTCAGAGCTCAATATAATATCAATAACATTGCTGGATGTTAGACCAATGTATGTACGGACACTTCCTCTGTTGGCTATCTGCAAATTGGTTTGCAGGATGTAACACAATAGAGATTCGCCTCTCTCATTAGTATTTCCTCCTCCCCACATTGTGGTGCGCATTTGCTTAAGCGCCTATGACCAACCGCCCTTTGCGCTCTTCGTCCTGTGCTATCCTCTTGCACTACATCGGTGGAACTTCCGCAGTATGGGATATGTAGCAGGATGCTAGGATAAATGACTGCTTATTCTTCTGGTCAACGGCCACCACTGCGAAGTTCTCGGTAGTGTAATTAGGCATCATATAGGAATGCAGCTGTTTCCTTACCATGACTGCACCCTTCCCTCCCACCTTTCTCGTTTCTTACGCCTACCTACCTACTATCGTTTCTTACGCCGATGACTGCACAATAATGGCCACAGGCCCGGGCCCAAAGATCGATGAGCTTTGCAACAAAATAAACGGCTACCTCCCTGATCTCTCCAGTTTTTTCGCCTCGCGAAACTTGGTTTTATCACCGACTAAATCATCCGCGACCCTATTTACAACTTGGATGTCCCAAATGTCGACCATTTTGAATATCCACGTCGATGGCACTACGCTACCGACTGTCCTACACCCCAAAATCTTGGATGTGACGTTTGATCAGGATTTACATTTTGGTGAGCACGCAGCCGCAATTGTTCCGAAAATCCAGAGCCGCAATAAAATCCTCAAATCCCTTGCTGGCAGTACTTGGGGAAAAGACAAAGAAACGCTCATTACCACATACAAAGCAATTGGCCAGATGTTTGCGTGCTACGCGTCCCCTATATGGTCGCCAAGTCTAAAAACTACCCACTGGAAGAAGCTACAGGCCTGCCAAAATACTGCGCTCAGAACCGCCACGGGCTGTCTCCCTATGTCCCCAGAACACAATCTACATAGCGAGGCGAGAATACTCCCCATCAGGGAGAGAAATGAGATGCTAACCAAACAGTTCCTGTTGAATACCCAGAAACCTGGGCATCCCAACAGACATCTGATTGATGAGCCAGCACCGCCCAGGGACTTAAGGAGGCATCTCCGTAAGCATTTTGAGGAAATACGGCACCTGAGAACTAAGCCGTATGAAGCAAAAGAACACAAGCAGGTCCTTGGTGAACTCCACAAACAGGCGGGACCTTTATGCCGTGAATTGCCCGGTGAATGCAGTACTCGGGGAACAGTACCCAAAACATGCGAGAGAGGAGCGCATACTCCCCAGGGAAATGCGAGTCACTCTGGCTCAACATCGTTCTGGATACTGTAACAGGTTTAACTCTTTACTGATCGGTTTAATGCCTATATGCAAGAAGGCGTATTCCCTTGCCCGTGGAAACGATAAAGACTTGTCCTCATGCTGAAACGTGGTAAACAGCATCCTCATATAGGCCAGTTTGTATGCTGGATTACCCACGAAAGATTTTAGAGCGTATAATTAGCGAGCGCCTACAGCTGATACTAGAAAGCCCAGCTGGCTTATCGAATAATCAATACGGATTTCGCAAATCAAGATCCACCGTAGATGCAATACAAACAGTCGTCAATATAGCTAGAGAAGCTATTTCTGGAGGCCAAAATAACAGAAAGTTCTGTGCACTGATTACGTTGGACATCAAGGATGCTTTTAACACTGCGAACTGGATGCAGATAATGGAAGCGCGCGAAGCTTCGGCACACCAGCTTACTTATTCAGAATAATTGGTAGCTGTTTTAAAGACAGACTACTTCTTTTTGACACGTATCAAAGAGCAAAAGAGAACAACATCACTGGAGGCGTCCCACAGGGATCTGTTCTCGGTCCAACTCTTTGGAATGCAATGTCTGACAGGGTTCTGAAGATTGATCTACCAGAAAAAACGCAAATTGTGGTCAATGCTGATGATATTGCAGGGGTAGTAGTGGCCAAGAAACTGGACCTGCTTCAAGCATTTTGTAATGATGCCGTAGGAAGAATAAAGGAATACGGGACTGGAGTTGGTGAGCCAAAAGACAGAAGTGGTATTAGTAAGCTCCAAACGGTCAGCGAACGAGTTAGTCTTAACTTTTGGGGATCATCAAATCACTTCAAATGATTCCCTAAAATAAAATTACGAAAGTTAATGGAGCACTTATTCGAATAATGCCTAACATTCGTGGTCCTAGCGAAGCTACCCGTCAGCCATTGCCCACACTAACCAGCTCGATAATACTATACGCTGCGCCAGCGTAGTACGGATCTAAACGGACACATCAAAAAGATATATTAACAGGATACCGACTTACAGCTATAAGAATAGCAAGTGCTTATCGGTCGGTGTCCGACGACGCGATCCTGGTCATAACCCGGAAAATCCCAGTGAACTTACTGGCCAGCGAAATGGCCGATCCGTATAACACTAATATCGAACGACCATCTGAGGACGCCAAGGGAAGAGCAAGGACACAAGCAAATATAAGTGGCAAGAACGGTAGTAAGCCTCGAGTAAAGGGGGTTGGACCTTCACATCAGTTGTGGACGTAGCTCAATGGAATGAGCGGAAGCCCGGCGATTTTTCTAATATTTACTTGGCACACATATAGTAATAGGAGTAACGTTCCTGCCAAATTTCATCATGATATCTTCAACGACTGCCAAATTACAGCTTGCAAAACTTTGAAATTACCTTCTTTTAAAAGTGGGCGGTGCCACGCCCATTGTCCAAAATTTTACAAATTTTTTATTCTGCGTCATAAGTGCAACCCACCTGCCAAGTTTCATCGCTTTAGGAGTCTTTGGTAATGAATTACCCCACTTTTTCGGTTTTTCGAAATTTTCGATATCGAAAAAGTGGGCGTAGTTATGGCCCGATTTCGTTCATTTTAAATATCGATCTGAGATGAGTACCCAGGAACCTACAAACCAAATTTTGTCAAGATACCTCAAAATTTACCCAATTTATCGTGTTTACGGACGGACGGACGGGCATGGCTAAATGAATTTCTTTTTTCGCCCAGATCATTTTGATATATATATCTATCTCGATTAGTTTATGCCGTTACGGATTACCGTTATGCGCTCTGCTCAGCTGAGTATAATAAAATTATTCTCCAATTATCGTTGAAAATAAAGTTGCAGTTTAAACGAAAAAAAACGTAAAGAAGTATAAACTATATATATATATAAATATATTGTCGGGAATGTAAATAAATTCGCGACCGGTATAGCCAGTTAAATCGTTTAAATATTCTCGTCTTCGAAATTTGAATTAACGTATTTATAGTTTTCCAATAAGTGCAGTGTCGGGAATATGATATTTACGGAGAGAAAATTGAGGAGGATTTAGGGTCTACATCAAAAAAAAAAAAAACCTAAAATTGTCGAAAATGTGTCAGGACTTTGAGTCCACAGCGAAGTATCAATTTGCGTTATTGATTTTATAAATCTTGTTTCGCCAAAGGTATTTGAAATATCGTCCTGTTATATATATTGTAACGAATTTACTGCAATTCCCCTCATTTGCAATCTTCTGCCAACGTTCGTATCGCTAAACTGTTGAATAAATAACTCCAATATTGAATAATGGAAAAACGGCCTTTATTAAAGTACTTCACAATAACACTTACATATACTATGCAATGAATAGCTTGCTTAATAATGAAACTGATTGTTAGCTCAAATAAAACTGACTTCTCGCCTCCACTGTTGTCGCCCTTTTATACTGTCCGACCTCCTTGTTGCATATTTCTAGGCTTTTCTAATTCCAGAACTTACTAGTTAGTTATAAATTTCTCAGCTACAACTACAGATGTATAATTTTTATAATTTCTCTCATACCCCATGCGCTTGTATGTGTGAGCGACACTTCCACAATCACAAATGCATACCTTTAGGAGCATTTCAGATAAGATATCTGCATGTGCTTGTGCGTTGTTTCTCCGCCGCGTGCAGGCGTATGTGTAGACATAATGATTGAATTATTGATTTGAATTCACGTCACTGCTTAGCATCGGCCTAGAGATGGCAGTACCCCTTAGTGCCGCCAACATTCATAACACTGCCCTCCACCTAAGTCTGATCGTCCCGATCAGACAAATCTCTCGATCTAAACGTTGCCAGCCTTTCCAAATGGACCACTTTCATTTTGGTTCGTGGTTTACCGATGGTTTGTATGCGGTACACTACATCGTTGATCCGTTTTACAACTTTGTTTGGGCCTTCCCAATTACACTGCAATTTCGGGGATAAACCTTTTTTACGTTGTGGGTTGTATAACAGCACCAAATCTCCTTCCTGAAAACCTTCCGAATTAATTGCTTTATCGTATCTGGTTTTCATCTTGTCTCTCATAATCTTTGTTCGTTGCCTTATCAGATCATGTATTTCTCTTAGCTCTTCTTCCAAATCACCAGTGGATTTCTTGACATTTCTCTCCGCATTGGCATCTATCCCAAACTTCAAATCAACTGGCAGTCTAAGGTCATTGCCAAAAACTACTTTTGCAGGGTTTGACCCGTTTTCTCATGCACTGCTGATCGGTAAGCCATCAAGAATAATGGTATGCGGGTATCCCATTCGTTATGGTACTTGTCTACTACTTTCCTTAAGTGCTCCTCCAATGTTCTATTGAATCGTTCTACCATACCATCGGATTTAGGATGCAATGCAGTTGTCCGTGTTTTTCGAATGCCCAATGATTTACACATTTCCTGGAACACAGCTGATTCGAAATTCCTCCCTTGGTCAGAATGTAACTCTATTGGTACACCATACCTTGCAACCCAATTGTTTATAAACACTTCTGCTACTGTTTCCGCTTCTTGATTTGGGATTGGGTATACCTCTGGCCATTTGCTGAAATAATACATAACTACCAGTACATATTTGTTTCCGCCGTTGCTAGTAGGAAATGGACCTGCGACATCCATAGCGATCCTTTCAAATGGCCCACCTGAGTTATATTGCTTCATCTGGCCATGACTTCGGGTTTTGGGCCCTTTCGCTCTGCTGCAAACCTCGCAGTGCGCAATACACTCAGTGACCGACTGACGGCAACCAACCCAATAGAATCTCTGTTTAATCTTCTCGAGCGTCTTTGTGATTCCAAGATGACCTCCGCTTGGACCATTATGCAGCTCGCTGAGCACCTCAGGAATTCTCTTTCTGGGAACAACTATCAGTTTCTTCTTGCATTGATCATCCTCACTCGCCCATACTCGATGCAAGCAACCGGATATCAATTCTAAATTGTTCCACTGTGCCCAATATGAATTCGCAATGGGACTCTCTGCTGACATCTCCTCTCTCCTTGGTCTTTCGTTTCGTTCGAGCCCTTGCATAACATGTGACAGATCTGTATCTTCTAGCTGACACTTTCTTAGTTGTTCCTTGTCCCATTCATCCGTACACGTTATAGTCATTAGCCGGACATCTATAGTGTCTTCTTTAGCCTCTGCCTATGAACAGTGCTTGCATTCTAAACTACATAGTCTTCGTGACATTGCATCGGCATTTCCATGGGTACTACCTTTTCGATGCTCAATGGAAAAGGCATAGCTTTGTAGTCGCTCGATCTACCGTGCCAATTGTCCTTCCGGATTACGGAACTGCAGAAGCCATTTTAACGCTGCGTGATCTGTCCTCACGCGGAATCGCTGGCCGCAGAGATATTTGTGAAAATGCTTAATGCACTCTACCAATGCCAACAATTCTCTCCGCGTAACGCAGTAGTTCATCTCTGGTTTTTCAATCAAACGGCTGTAATATGCAAATACCTTCTCCTGTTCATCGACCAGTTGTGATAAAACGCCTCCTATAGCATATCCACTCGCATCTGTGTCTAGAATAAATGTTGCTCCTGGAATCGGATATTCTAACATTGGGGCAGTGCAAAACCGCTCCTTCCATGTTTGGAAAGCCACTTCTTGCTCCTTCTTCCATTCAAAAGCTTTATTTTTTCTTGTAAGCTCATGGAGGCTATGGGATACGCTGGAAAAATTTGGTACAAATCGGCGGTGATATGTGCACAGCCCAAGGAAACTTCTCAATTCATGTAGGTTCTGTGGTCTTGGCCAATCCTTTACAGCCTCTATCTTTTCGTTTGCAGTGCAGATGCCCTCTGTCGTTACCTTGTGACCCAAATAATTTACTTCCTTTTTAAACAGTGCACACTTTTTGGACTTAACTTTAGACCAGCGCCAGCTATTCTCTGGAAAACTTCCTCCAAGTTCTTAAGATGTTCATCAAAGTTCTTGCCCAATACGATGATGTCGTCCAGGTACACCAAGCATGTTTTCCAATGTAGACCTTTCAGTACCTGGTCCATGAGTCTCTCAAAAGTAGCCGGTGCATTAGAAAATCCAAAAGGCATCACTGTAAATTGCCAAAGGCCATCACCGATACTGAAGGCTGTTTTCTCTTTATCTTCCTCCTTCACCTCAAGTTGCCAGTAGCCGCTTTCCAAGTCCAGTGTGGAAAACCATTTCGTACCAGATAGCGAGTCCAGAGTGTATATATATATTTATATTTTATAATGTGACTTCTTTCCAATTACAAATTGAAAGGCGTGAATATGACAAAAAGATAACTTTGAAGTAAAAGTGAGAAAAAAGGGATATATATGTATGAAATATTGTTGAAAGGACTTAACCAATATCCGAAAGGACACAAAAGGCTAAATAAATCTGAACAAGGAAAGAGAAAGAAAAATTACCGTTGAACAATAAAAGTTAAAGGAAATCGCCATTTTGAAAAGTTAAGAAAAAATATTAAATGTGAAAAATTGGAACTAAGAAACCTACATACTATGCCATTTGTACGAAATAACAGAAAACCTCATCACGGATCACGATCAGCACCAGCGAGAATAAGCAGCGTCGAAAATGGGACAAACCGAAAATTATAAATTTATTTAAATAAGTGGTAGTGTTATGTTATTTATGTGAAAATGAACTTCAAAAATAGAAAGAAAAAATATGCAGAAGGGAAAAGGATTATTTATATAAATCCACACAAATATTTAAAAAGTACCTAAGTCTTTTAAAAGGGAAGATAAAAAAATATATATATAGTGGGCCGATTTGTATGGACGAAAGTTAACTAATATCATGCCATCGATTATTCAATAGGATTTGGGCTCAGGAAAAAAAGTTCCACTACGCATATCCAAAAAAAATAATTTTCAAGCCTGCGAAATTTCATTTTTTTTTTTTACTTTTTTTCGACTTTGATTTTTACGAGTTTTTTCTTGACCTACTAAAAAAATTTTCATATGTATACCCTGTCCGACCCAAAAATGTCCGCTAAAAACTTTGGCGATAGCAAATAATATTTTTTGTTTCAAAAAACTCTTATCGCCAACGTTTTTAGCGGACATGTTTGGGTCGGACTGTGTATACATGAAAATTGCACAATCAAATGAAAAATTTTTTAGTAGGTCATGAAAAAAACCTTAAAAATCAAAGTCGAAAAAAAATCAAAAAAATGAAATTTCGCTGGCTCGAAAAAATATTTTTTTTGGGTATGCGTAGTGGAACTTTTTTTCATGAGCTGCTTATAAGTGCTTTAGTACGGGGTAATTTTCATACCTATTGGTGACTAGGGTCTTGAGATATAGGCCAAAACGTGGATCAGGGTAACACTAGGATATGTTTTTACATTATGGGTATCAAATTACAGCTGCTGATGTGTGCTTTTGTACAGAGTATTTTTTTATACCGCTGGGTGACTAGGGTCTCGAGATGTAGACCAAAACGTGGGCCCTGGTAACCCTTGGGTGTGTTTGTAAAATATTGGAATCAAATGGAAGCGGTTGATGTTAGCTTAAGGGCCGTTTTCTCATCTTTATTCTGCTTATATGTGAATTTTCATTTTTAGCAGCTCATCTGTCCTTTAAGATTTATTTTTAGGTTTCAACGTATATAAAAAAAAACGTAATAAAAAAACAGGTGCCAGTGAGATTCGAAACACCTCAGTTTCCTTTTTTCATATCAGCAAAAAGTAGTGGCGACTTATCAGGTTCAGCCGCAACAATATATTCTTTACTTAGGTTTAAATTAAAGCGTATCATGTAACTTATGGCATGCAGCAACTGAAAGTAGTATACTTTTACTGTTAACGTATTACAGTTTTAATGTGAATTTGCCAAGTCTCAATCAAATGCAAGCTTCATTTTACAGGACACATGAGAAAACGAAAATCGTTAAAGTTGACTTTAAAGTGAGGAATAGTTTACCTGCCCGGTAGGTTAATTGAACTTTATTGGGTGGATGACATCTCAATCCGTTTCCGGGATATAGACCTTAATACTAACTAGGGTTACCAGTGGATGGGTGTTCACGATAATGGTATCAAACGAAAGGGGTGTCATATCGGGCAGGTCTTATGCAGTGACGCTAACAGTGCGTATCTATACGTAACATAAAAATAAGAGTTACTCATATATAAGTAAAAATCTAATATATATAAGGGCTTTAAACATATTAGTAACAATGTCTTAATAGTTACTAAGAGTCGTAATTTAAATTATATTTGTTACTTTAACATCGAATAATTTACTACCATAAATAAAGTATACTTTCACTGTCTACAACGCTTTCGATTATAAGTACAACCCTACACTCTAATGGTAAGTTTGTTTTTAAACGGTTTTATTTAGCTTGACTTGACAGGCAGGCCGCACGGCCGCATGCACGGCCGTTGTGAACGAATTTTGTAATTGAAATTTAAGTAACTTCCCGCTAAGCTACAAGCTTGAAACTTAGAATATAGTTCAGAACCCGATGACAATGCAATAATGAGAAAAAAAATGTTTATGAATTGGTCCGCAGCAAAACTTCGATTTCGGTATGCGAAAGGCCCAAAAGAAAGGACCTCACGTTTTTCACTAATTGTTGTAAATTTCGTAAGGCACGAATTTCGGCAGGTAGTGCATTAAAAAGTTTTCTAGATATTATCGTATAAAACTTGCTAGAGTGTGTGGTTCGCGAGGAAGTTACAACTACAGCAGGTTGTGCGTTTGTCCTTAGATTATAGGTTTCCGATCTCATACTATGTAGGTATCCACAACTTATGAAAAAAATTTTTAAAACTTTAAAATAATAAAGATCTCTTACTGGAAGGATCGCTAGACTTCTAAAAAGCTCTCTTGAGGGATGCAATCGATTAACATTAGATAATTTTCTAATAACAAATTTTTGCAAAACAAATATAGGTTGAATTTTGCTCAGGATAGCGCCTCCCCAGCAACTGATTCCATACATTAATTTAGAATTAAATAAAGCATAATATACCGTTTTAAGTGTAGAGTTAGAACAGCAACTTCTTAGATGAAAAAAACAGCGTAAAGAAGATTGGAAATATTGTTTAAGACGGGATGTGTGACAGCACCAATTCATATTCTGGTCCACAGTTACTCCTAGGTATTGGAAGTTCTCAACAGTGTCAATCATGAAACAATTGCTGCTACAAGTATCAAGCCGATCAAACGTACCGGGCAGGAACTTCTTGCACAAGTGCTCGTGAAGTGCAAAGCGTTCACAAATCGTGGAATGAAAAACAATATTTACATCTGCAGATTTTCTTGCATTCAAACTAAAAAACATAAGCTTGGTTTTATTGCTGACCACAAGTTTGTGTTTGGCAAACCAGGATCTTAAAAGATGTGCATCTTGGTTTATGTTGGCTACCAGATCCAAAGTATTCGACGAGCCATAGGCTATAGCAAGATCATCTGCAAATGCAGTGACCTTTCCCACGAAAGGCATATCGAAAATTGAATTAATATATATTAGAAATAGAATTGGACCCAGCACAGAAACCAGTAGAACGCCAATAGTTACTGGATTAGAATTTCTTAGAACACCGCTGATTCTAACGTATTGTTTCCTACCAGTAAGATAAGATACAAACCACTCATGTATGAATACTCGAATCCCGGCATAATATAATTTATTAAGTAGAATGAAATGATCCACTGTGTCAAATGCCTTGGTGATATCCACAAATAGACTCGCGCAATTCTTTTTTTTCTCCAATTTCCGATAGATTAAGGAACAGTATTCTAATAAAGCATCCTCGGTTGAGCGGCCAGTTCTAAACCCAAACTGGGCAGGACTAAAAAATGACTTGCTTTCCAGAAATAGTAAAAGACGGCTTTTAACTCTTTAACCCTCTCAAAAAACTTTAAATAGAAGAAAAATAGAGAAATCGGCCTGTAGTTAGTTTTGTCTTTCTTATTACCCTTTTTAAGCAAAGGAATAATAATGGCGCATTTCAAATCTTCGAAGAAGGTTCCTGAATAAACGCTAGCATTAAAAAGATTCTTCAAAACGTCCAATAGATTAAGGGCTACATTTTCAAGGAGCTTATTAGAAATACGGTCGTGACCACAAGAACCGGAGTTGCTTAGTTTTTTTTATTATACTCAGGATCTCAGAGCCTGAGGAAGGTTCAAACAAAAAACTATTGCTCGAGCTAATTGTGCCGCCACCAGACAAGACGCATTCGCATGAAGAAGCATTAAATTGCCCAACGGATACGAAAAAATCGTTAAAAATACGAGAAACAGCAAAGGCGTTGTCAATAATATTACCGCATTCACTTAAAGAAATATTCCGCTCATCATCTTTACTATTCCTATTTATAATGCTATTAGGATAGGATAGGATAGGTTAGGTGGTAGCTGCCCTGATAAGGATTGCTCACTTGGACAACATGAAGGTCCGCTGTGATACCACATACACCAAAAATAATGTGGACTTAGATCTAGCTACTTAGAGAATCGTTGGGTAGCAACGATAAAGCTCCGAATGATACCGATCTCAACTTTGGATATATCCTCGGGAGATCCAAGTGAGTCGCGACCGAAGTACTTTCGCCTAATTCTGGCAAAAGCTGGACAATCAAGCATAAAGTGATTTGGTGATTCCACCTCATCATCCTCCATACAGCTGCAGCAGGATGGAGTTTCCAGTATATTGAGACGTACCGCATGGATACCCATGGGACAGTGCCCTGTCAAAACCCCAATGACCATTGATAGGTGAGCCTTAGTGAACCCAATTATTTCAGCAGACCTCCTGCCATCCACTTTTGGCCAGAAAGATCTTGCTACCCTGCAAGACGTGGTATCCGCCCAACGTTTGCTGAGCTGATTCGAGGCCCAGCTATGGAGGAGCAATCCACAGGTGGCCAGCGGGATCCCGAAATCCCTACAGCCATCTTCATCCGGTTCAGTTGTACCGATGCGGGCTAAGAGTTCCGCTTGACAGTTACCCGGGATATCACTATGGCCCGGGACCCAGATAATCTTAATTGTAAAATAATTCGATGCAATCGCAAGCGAGGTCAGGCACTCCCAGACCACCCTCGATCGCACTGTAGTTCAACTCAAGGCCTTGATAGCCGCTTGGCTATCAGAGTAGATGTTAAATTCCCTAACCGTGGTAGCACTGGATAGCATTCCATCCACCGCATCCTTAATCGCAGCAATTTCCGCTTGGAATACACTGCAGTGATCAGCCAACTTAAACTTGCGGCTTAAATTTAGCTCTTGACAAAAGACCCCCCACCAACCTTTCCATCCAGCTTTGACCCATCCGTGAACAAGTTAACCGGTCCCATGCCCCAGATAATTCCTCTTCCCCAATCCTCTCTCTCTGGAATAACTGGGGTGAAGGTTGTATAGGGAGCAGTTATCGGCATACAGTAGTCCGTCTGTCCGGGATGAAGTCGAAACTGGTAAGAAGGCTAGAGTGTCCGCGGTCAGAAAGTCTATATCCCATATCACGAAGCCTGACCAACGACCTTGCCGCGGCCACCTTTCCCGCAATATCTACTGGGTATATGTTCAGCATGACGTTCAGTGCCAAGGTAGGTGTTGTTCTGAGAGCGCCACTGATACCGATCAGCGCCGTCCGTTGCACTGACACTAACATTTTGGAGGTGCTCGCCGTGTCCAGTGCTTTCCACCAGACCAGCACCCCATATAGCAGAATCGGTTTGACCACCATCTCATAAAGCCAGTGTACTATTCTTGGCGAGAGTCCCCATCTCTTTCCGATAGCTCCTCTGCAGCAGTACAAGGCAATGGCGGCCTTCCTGGCCCGATCTTCCACATTGGGTCTCGAGGACAGTTTATTGTCCAAAACAATCCCCAAATATTTAACCCTATCAGAAAGTACCAACGGTACCCCTCCAATCGAGGGAGTTCTGAAATCGGGCATCTTATATCTTCTTGTGAAAAGGACCAATTCCGTTTTTCCCGGGTTGACCGCCAATCCACATGATTCAGCCCACCTAGCCACAGTATCCAGGTAGCCCTGAAGAACATCGCGCAGGGCGCCCAGAAATTTGCCTCTGACTAGGATAGCGAGGTCATCTGCATAGGCAACCACCCGACAACCATTGGCTTCCAGCTCCACAAGAAGCTCGTTGACTAGCACAACCCAGAGGAGAGGAGATATGACACCCCCCTGTGGCGTGCCCCTGCACACCTTCCTCTTAATTATGGCCCCTCCCCACTCCGCTGCGACAATTCTGCCGCATAGAAGTTTGCTAATAAATTCAACCAGAGCCGCCTCGACTCCCAAACCCACCAGAGCTCTTTCGATTGCCCCCGGTAAGACATTGTGAAAAGCTCCCTCGATGTCTAGAAAGGCACCCAGAGCATACTCTTTGTGTTCTAGGTACCCCTCTATTTGCTTTACAATCGAATGGAGAGCCGTTTCCGTCGATCTGCTCTTGCAGTACGCATGCTGTGAAGCCGACAGTAACCCACGAGGTATCCTTTCCCGTAGGTACAGGTCAATCAACCGCTCAAACGTCTTATGAAGAAACGACGAGAGACTGATTGGCCTGAAATCCTTAGGTGATGCATGAGAGCTTCTGCCGGCCTTCGGAATGAAAATAACCCTAACCGTGTGCCAAGACTTCGGGATATAGTTAAGCCTGAGGCAGTTAGTATATATGATGGCCAACCAGCGTCAGGAAATCCCCAAAGACCTTTGAAGCTGCGCAGGAATGATTCCATCCGGGCCCGGAGACTTATAGGGCTTGAACGACCCTATAGCCCAGGTTATTTGACTTTCCCGTATTGGAATGGCAGGCATTTCTGCATGGCCAACGACCGCCGACTATGCAGGCGAAGATCCCTGCGCAACTGGGACATCGGGAAAATGATTGTCCAGTAAAAGCCTTAGGAACTCCTCGCTACTCATCGGCCAGTCCCCACCATCATCTCTCAGATACCCCAGAGGAGCGGGGTTCCTAGAGAGTATTTTCCTAAATCTCGCGGATTCATTGCAGCCTTCTACGTTTTCGCAGAAGCTTCGCCATGCATCTCGCTTGGCTATCCTTATTTCATATTTATAAATCCCCAGACTCACCTTATAGAGCTCCCAGCCCGAGGGTAATTTACTCCTCCTGGCTCTGTTGAAGAGCCGCCGACTGGACGCTCTTAGGTCGTCAAGAGAATCCGACCACCAGGGCGGCTTGCCCTTCCCCCTGTAAGTTTTCAATGGGCAGGACAGCTGAAAGGCGCTATTGCTTGCCGAGGTGAAGTTTTCCACCAGAACGTCTATCTCAGATTCGGACAGGCCCGAACTAATGATAGACACCGCAGGCAGTAGCTCTCCCAGCTTCCTACAATACAAGTCCCAGTTAGTACTTTTAGGGTTCCTAAAAGATATTTTACCGGGACGTTCTTCGTTCACTGAGAACTGAATATATCGGTGATCAGAGAAGGAGTGCTCGTTAAGAACCCTCCATCCAGATATCCGACATTCCAGTTCTCTACTAACCAGGGTGAGGTCCAGGACCTCCTCCCTTACCGCAGTAATAAAAGTCGGGCCATTCCCCCTATTACATATACAAAGTCCCTCATCTACAATAAAAGTAAATAAAGACTCACCTCTAGTGTTGGTATCCGAGCTTCCCCAAATGCTATGATGGGCATTAGCATCGGCACCGATGATCACGCCAACACCTCTCCGCCTTGCTTCAGCGGTGATTTCACCCAGTATCGCAGGTGGTGGTCCCACTACGTCCCCGTGGGACATGTACGCTGAGACCACCCACATTTCATTACTTCCTCGCTCGAGGCAGACCGTGGTTACGTCAGCATTGCTGAAATTTGAGAGAATAAAAGCTTTAATCTCTTTTTTAACAAGAACACAGGATCTAGGCCTACTTGCCTCCCCATGCACCAAGGTGTTGAATTTTCCCGTCCTTAATCCAGAAATCTTACTGCCGTTACTACTCAGCCACGGCTCCTGGACAAGGACTATATCCACTCCGCCTTTTTCAAGGCAGAGCAACAAATTTGCGGAAGCCGCGTTAGAGTGCTGAAGATTGATTTGACGGATTTCCATCAAAAGCGCTCTTCTTCCGCACCCCATCCTTGGCGTATTCGTATTATTCTTGTCCATTCTAAAAAAGTCCCCCCTCAAGGCCGCTATCCGGAGCCGATTGTGTAGTCGCCCTTTAACGGTCTCGTGGTTATCTATGCTACGCAGGGAGGCCACGCGAGGGTTGACGCATTACCTTATGAGTAATGCGTTCAGAGCCAGACCGGACGCGAAGCGGGAAAATCTTCAACCGCACCTACACCACCAACTTAACGGCGACGGAGCCGGAACGTACCTTGAGGCCCGCCACGGTTTTAACGGGACGTGGGCAGGTGCAGCATTAGCCTACCAGCCATTGCGGTAGGGTTTCACCCCGACCTACTAAAGTGACAGAATACCGCACCTACCAGCTTATGCTATTAACAACTTCCCATTCTTTTTTGCAGTTTTCGCGACAGTTTAATAACTTATTTTGGAAATAAGTATCGCGCTACAGTTTTATGTCCCTATTTACTTGCTTACAAAACTTTTTGTAACAGGAACGAAGCTCGCTATTGGTTGGATGCTTCTTATATTAACACCTAGTCTGTTTTTTTTCATTTTTCAGGGGGATAAGCTGATTTATATTGTTAAAAGGGCTGTTAGTGACAGAGTTATCGATGTTGAGATCATTAATTACCATTATTTTATATTTAAGGTTAAAACAAAAAAAAAGTAATATTAATAACAAGAAGCTAGTCTGGAATTCCAGACAAATCATCAAATGATCGTACAACAACAACATCGTCATTATCAGCTTTCTTTAACATTAATTTAGAATTTCTAAACCACATATATTTGTACCGCTTCTCTTTTTTGACTTTACTAATAGCAGCATAGAGAGCTTTGTTGTAGTACGTTAAACTGTTATTAAAATATGTCTTTTTCTTATCACTGGCGCTTGGAAAAAGCTCAGTAGTGAGTTTATTCTTTGCCAGAGATTTTTCAGCCATGACTTTTTGTTTTACTTCGCACGAAGAAAAACGCAGACATAGAATTTTTTGAGGTGATGAACCTTTGCGTTGTTTAAAGTAGCGTCTCTCAATTTTATTAGGCACTCGTCTATATTTTCGTTGGCTGTGTTAGGTATACCAACAATTTCTATGTCCCTTTCCAGCTGTTTCTGCTCACTCCAATTCACCTTACATTCAAGTTTCGCGATTTTCTCTTTTAGTGTTTTGTTTTCCCCTTTCAAACTATTTATTGTTTCCAAACAATTTTTGTTCATTTGCTTTATTTACATTATCTCTTTATATAGCATCTGTAGAATTATGTTATCACTCTCTTCTGAATTTACCGCACTATCGTTACCAGTACTAGCATTAGGCAGTTGAGCATTATAAATATTGTTGGTGGTATTATTATTGCTTGAAGTTTTTTGTTGTAGCTCAGCTGAAGAACCGGTTATGGCTTCGACTTGCACTGTCGTTGCACTGCTATTTGCTTGTTTTGTGGTTGAGTTAATTGGGCTGGTATAAAAGTATCTCAATGAATTGAGTTTCGCCGTGCAGTGGAGCACTGATTACAGCGGTATTTAACACTTTTGGCTTCATGTACTCAGTTTCAACGGCCGTTATTTTTACACACACGCCGTGGAAAATGTAATTGCACTCAATTCATACAATTTGGTTTTGGTCAGATTGGTCGATTTTACTTTTGCACAATACGCAATTCATGTTTATATTTAGTTATTTATAGATTTAGCAGTAAAACTGTATGTATATAGCAATATTTATTAGAAATTAGCGTTCTTATAAATTGTTTATTTTATTCTTTTAACACTATTGGTTGTGTATACTAAGCGCACAGCCCACAGCACAAATAAAACATGTCCGTACTCGGCGACGATCAAATAATTAATAATAGTATACATATATCATATGAATTTTGAATAAATAAATACATTTTGATTTGATTTTTTTTTCTAATATGTGAGTAATACTTTTTTTCTTTTTACTATCTCTCAACTTATTAAATTATTGCTAACAGCGCGTATCTACGCGTAACATAAAAATAAGAGTTACTCATATATAAGTAAAAATCTAATATATATAAGGGCTTTAAACATATTAGTAACAATGTCTTAATAGTTACTAAGAGTCGTAATTTAAATTATATTTGTTACTTTAACAACGAATAATTTAGTACCATAAATAAAGTATACTTTCCCTGTCTACAACGCTTTCGATTATAAGTACAACCCTACACTCTAATGGTAAGTTTGTTTTTAAACGGTTTTATTTAGCTTGACTTGACAGGCAGGCCGCACGGCCGCATGCACGGCCGTTGTGAACGAATTTTGTAATTGAAATTTAATTAACTTCCCGCTAAGCTACAAGCTTGAAACTTAGAATATAGTTCAGAACCCGAAAACAATGCAATAATGAAAAAAAAATTGCCGCTAGGTGGCGCAAGGAACGAGATATTCACAAAAATCGTATTTGTAGTCCGATTTGGCTCATATTTGGAACATATAATACATACAAGAATAGAAAGCGACATATGAAAAAAATCGCCGCTAGGTGACACAAGGATCGAGATATTCATAAAAATCGTATTTGTTGTCCGATTTGGCTCATATTTGGAACACATAATACATGCAAGAACAAAATGCGACCTATGAAAACAAATTGCCGCTAGATGGCGTAAGGATCAAGATATTCGCTTTTATTTAATTGTCTGATCAACGCCCTAGATTGACGAGGAATGTGATGACTAGTACCTAGGACCTACCTAATTATTTTCTAGCTTTTAGTATTATTATTACTTCATGTAAGTATTGTTTTCATTAAACCGTTTAACTTAAAATTTTTTTTTTTAATCATTTTATTTTCAAGTTTTTAGTCTTTATTTAATTGCCTATTATTTCTCATTCTATTTAGTTCATTTAGTGACTCATTATTACAAGGGCTCTTTTCTAACAATTTGTTACAATCTAAGTCCTCAATACATAATCCTTCCAAAGACTTTATTCGACTCTGCGCCACGTATGCTTGTCCATCCTCCAACTCCAAAATATTTTGATGTCACTTCTACCGGACTGTATGCAATATTTATTCCAAATATGAGCCACGAACATGTCCGTGAACTAGTGCAATGAACCAATGTTACTGTTCATGCATTTCTTTACTTGCTTCTACCATTATGCGCTAGCATACCTTCGCCAACAGAGAAGAATATGTACATATATATTAACATACATATTAACGGGCATACCTCTGCCAGACTGTTGTAATATGTACACACGTTTGAACTTACATATTAGGAGGCATACCTCTGCCAGACTATTGTAATATGCACTTACTTTTGAACTTACATATTAGCGGGTTTCCCTCTGCCCACCTATAACAATACGCACATACACGTATATATAAACTAACATGCGTAGTAGCCATGCAGTTATCCCTTTTTCCATGCGTTTTGAGCGTCGGCAGATTGCCCCTCAAAACAGCTATCTCTCCGTTGGCTACTTTCGCGAGGTCTTGGGTTGATTCGTGAAGCATTCAGACTTGACTTCAGTTTTAGCACCGAAGCGGACCAGCAGCCACACAGTCAGGTAATTTATTGACTTTGCAACCTAACTTGTAAACTCAATTGTACTTATTGTCTTTATATAATATAGCATATTTGCCTTTAAATAAATTCACAATACCGCCTTAATCCTTGAAATGAGAACAATAAGCGTTTTTACTGTACGTTTAAATAACAATTTATTAAGCACAATAGTATTGTTACGAATATTAGCAACACTAAGGGGCACTGCCATCTCTAAGCCGATGCTGGGAGTGACTTGTATGCACATCCATAAATCAATCGTTATGTATTTACATAAATAATTCAATCATTGTGTCTGCACATATGTACGAACACGCAGCGGAGGAGCAGCGCACAGACGCATGCAGATATCTTATCTTAGATATGCAATATAATTGTGGAAGTGTCGCTCAAAAACACACGCACATGAGCTGTGCATCTGTAGTTATAGCTGAGAAACTTATAGCAGATAACCAACTAGTAGATTCTAGAACATAACCGCCTGGAATTGTCAACGAGTAAACCGAACAGTATAAAAGGCGACACCGGTAGAGGCGCTACAATCAGTTTTTGATTAAGCACGCAATCTGTCGGGCAATAGTAGAGTTTCATTTAAGCTATCAGTCAGTTTAGTTATTAAGCAAGCTAGTTGAAAATTATAAGTGTTATTGTGAAGTACTTTAATAAAGGTCATTTTTCCAGTATTCAATATTGGAGTTATTTATTCAACAGTTTAGTGATTCAAGTTTAGCAGAAGGTTGCAAATAAGAGGACTTGCAGTAAATTCGTTACAATTGGTGTCAGAAGAGGAATTATTGAATAAATTCCGAAGACTTCGAATACAACTTGGACATGCCAAAGTTAAGTGAATTGAACATCCAGCAACTGAAGAAGGAGTTGGAGAGCCGTGGATTGAACAGAACCGGCATTAAACTAGAACTTCAGGAACGACTACGACAGGCAATAGAATTAGAAGGAATTGACGTGGAAGAGTATGTCTTTCAGTTTGATGGCGAGGAAACAACAAAAATGGAAGAGACAGTTACGCAGACAGTTATGAGCACAGACTTGAACATGATTTTGGCTGCTCAAACATCGACAGTGGCTTCTCAACTGGAATCGCAGGAGACCCGTTTAACATCCAAGATGGAAGCACAGGAGACACGTATAACATCAAGGATTGAAGCACAAGAAACGCGTATTTCAGAAATGTCGGCACAAATTTCAGAACAGGTATCGTCTTAGATCTCCACACAACTAGAAGAGCAGGAAGTCCGTATATCATCTAAACTGGAAGCGCATATGGAAGAAAAACTAACCCAGTTTCGTGAAGGCTTCAGTGGTCGACAGGATAAAATCGAGGCCGAAGTGGATGTTTTGAGAAGACATATCGAGCAGGTACAACTAAATCGTCCAGAGTAATCCAAAGGTAAAAACACCATCCTTTGACGGTTCTGTTCCTTTCCAGGTCTTTAAGCTACAGTTTGAGAAAACCGCAGCAGCGAACAACTGGAATGCGGAAGATAAAGTTGCTGCACTCTTCGTAGCATTGAAAGGACCAGCTGCCGAAATCCTACAGACGATTCCAGAGTTTGAACGGAACAGTTATGGAGCATTGATGGCTGCTGTAGAACGACGTTATGGAAGCGAGCATAGAAAACAGATATTCCAAATTGAGTTGCAAAACCGCTACCAAAAAGCAAATGAGACATTGCAGGAGTTTGCTTTCAGATATTGAAAGATTGGATCATCTTGCAAATGGGGACGCACCCGTGGAATACACTGAAAAGGTAAAAATCCAGAGCTTCATAAATGGCATACGGGATGTGGAAACGAAGCGGGCTACATATGCGAATCCAAAACTAACATTTGCTGAAACGTTATCAAATGCACTGACTCAGGCAACGCAGCAGAAGAATAATGATGTAGCCAAATGCTTTAAGTGTGGAAAGCCAGGGCATATTGCACGTTATTGCAACAACAACCCTAACAGTTCCAACAATGTGGGTGGTCGTAAACGCAGAGCAGAAGGAGATGACCAAATCTCCAGGACCACTCAATCGTTAAGCTAAATCAAGTCAGCCGCAAGGGGCGACAGCTGGCTCCCGCAATTGAATGCCCCATAATCTTTATCTCGCAGATTGGAAGAAGATCGAGCAATCTTACTGTTGGAGGACATGTGGATAGAAAGGAACAAAAAGATAAGACCATTGCCTGGAGCAAGATTACATACAGCTGCGGGGGAGGACACCCAGGTAATTGGAGAAGTAGAATGTGAAGTATCATTTGGGAACGTCACGGTACTACACAATTTTATAGTGGCTGATATTGTTGATGAAATTATAATTGGAGTGGACTTCTTAATCAACCAAGGCATCAATATCGATATGCAAAGCAAGACGATGTGATATAAGAACATGGATCCACTTAATTTCGGCTACGATAGAGGCTACAGCAGTAAACGAGTGGTGGAACAGAGTCAGAAAATACCACCAAAATCCGAAGCAGTCATCTGGACAAAGGTTGATGGAGATTGTGGGACAAACAAATTGTGAGTTGTCGAAGCAGCAAACAAATCAGTACTGAACATACTTGTAGGAAAAACCTGGCTATGACAAAACAATATGGACGTATTCCGGTAAGAGTACTCAATGAGTCCAAGTCAACATTCAATTTGACCAAAGGAGCTATTTTGGGAAGATGCCAAGAGGCTGAATTAGTTATTAACTGTGAACAGCTCCACGAACACGTTTCATCTAGTAATACTGATCGTTCAAATGGCATCACGGCATGGGCGCAGGAGCTAGAGGAAGCCTATCAGAGTAAGGCAAAACAACTACTCCTAAATTACGCGAATATATTTGACCAGGATGGTTCCAAACCAGGCCGCACCAATGTTGTGAAAAATCAAATTGACACTGGAGACGCGAGGCCGATACGTCAAGCTACTCGTAGTGTTCCACTGGCGAAACGGGAACTTGTGAGTCAAATCGTACAAGAAGTGAGCAACAGCGTTGTCATCGAACCATCAGATAGTCCATGGAGCTCACCGGTAGCACTTGTAAAGAAGAAGGATGGAAAAATGAGTTTTGCGTGGACTACCGGAAGTTGAATGACGTTACGAAAAAGGATAGCTACCCATTGCCAAGAATTGACGACACTCTGGACTCGCTATCTGGTACGAAATGGTTTTCCACACTGGACTTGAAAGGCGGCTACTGGCAAGTTGAAGTGAAGGAGGAAGATAAAGAGAAAACACCCTTCAGTGTCGGTGATGGTCTTTGGCAATTTACAGAGATGCCTTTGGACTTTGTAATGCACCAGCTACTTTTGAGAGACTCGTGGACCAGGTACTGAAAGGTCTACATTGAAAACATGCTTGGTGTACCTGGACGGCATCATCGTATTGGGCAAGAACTTTGATGAACATCTTAAGAACTTGGAGGAAGTTTTCCAGAGAATAGCTGGCGCTGGTCTGAAGTTAAGTCCCAAAAAGTATGTGCTGTTTAAAAAGGAAGTAAATTATTTGGGTCACAGGTAACGACAGAGGGCATCTGCACTGCCAACGAAAAGAACCTACATGAATTGAGAAGTTTCCTTGGACTGTGCACATATTACCGCCGATTTGTGCCAAATTTTTCCAGCGTAGCACATAGCCTCCATGAGCTTTCAAGAAAAAATAAAGCTTTTGAATGGAAGAAGGAGCAAGAAGTGGCTTTCCAAATATTGAAGGAGCGGTTGTGCATTGCCCCAATGTTAGCATATCCGATTCTAGGAGCAACATTTATTCTAGACACAGATGCGAGTGGATATGCTATAGGAGGTGTTTTATCACTATTGGTCGATGGACAGGAGAAAGTAGTTACATATTACAGCCGTTCGATTGGAAAACCAGAGAGGAACTACTGCGTTACGCGGAGAGAGCTGTTGGCATTGGTAGAGTGCATTAAAAATTTTCACAAATACCTCTGCGACCAGCGATACCGTGTCAGGACAGATCACGCAGCATTAAAATTGCTTATGCAGTTCCGTAATCCGGAAGGACAATTGGCACGGTGGATCGAGCGACTAAAAAGCTATGACTTTTCCATTGAGCATCGAAAAGGTAGTACTCATGGAAATCCCGATGCAATGTCCCGAAGACCATGTAGTTTGGAATGCAAGCACTGTTCAAAGGCCGAGGCTAAGGAAGACATTATAGATGTCCGGCTAATGACTATAACGTGTACGGATGAATGGGACAAGGAACAACTAAGAAAGTGTCAGCTAGAAGATACAGATCTGTCACATGTTATGCAAGGGCTCGAACAAAACGAAAGACCAAGCAGAGAGGAGATGTCAGCAGAGAGTCCCATTGCGAAGTCATATTGGGCACAGTGGAACAGTTAAGAATTGATATCCGGTTGCTTGCATCGAGTATGGGAGAGTGAGGATGGTCAAAGGAAAAATAAACTGATAGTTGTTCCCAGAAAGAGGACATAATAGTCCAAGTGGAGGTCATCTTGGAATCACGAAGACGCTCGAGAAAATTAAGCAGAGATTCTATTGGGGGGTTGCCGTCAGTCGGTCACCGAGTGGATTGCCAACTGCGAGGTATGCAACAGAGCGAAAGGGCCCAAAACACGAAGTTATGGCCAGATGAAACAGTATATTTCAGGTGCACCATTTGAAAGGATCGCCATGGATGTCGCAGGTCCATTTCCTACTAGCAACCGCGGAAACAAATACGTACTGGTGTTTATGGATTATTTCAGTAAATGGCCAGAGGTATACCCAATCCCAAACCAAGAAGCAGAAACAGTAGCAGAAGTGGTTACAAATGAATGGGTTGCAAGGTAGGGTGTACCAATGGAATTACATTCTGACCAAGGCAGGAATTTTGAATCAGCTGTGTTCCAAGAAATGTGCAAGAAGTTGGGCATTCGAAAAACACGGACAACTGCATTGCATCCTCACTCCGATGGTATGGTGGAACATTTCAATAGGACATTGGAGGAGCATTTAAAGAAAGTAATAGACAAGTACCATAAGGAGTGGGATATCCGCATACCATTATTCTTGATGGCTTACCTATCAGGAATGCATGAAACAACGGGCCAATCCCCTGCAAAAGTAATTTTTGGTATTGACCTTCGACTGCCTGCTGTTTTGAAGTTTGGGATAGATGCCGATGCGGAGAGAAATGTTAAGAAATCCACTGGTGTCTTGGAAGAAGAGCTGAGGGAGACACACGATCTGGTAAGGCAACGAGCAAAGATTATGAGTGACAAGATGAAAGCCAGATACGATAAAGCAATTTATTCGGAAGGGTTTCAGGAAGGAGATTTGGTGCTCTTATACAACCCACAACGAAAAAAAGCATTGTCCCCGAAATTGCAGTGTAATTGGGAAGGCCCATACAAAGTTGTAAAAAGGATCAACGATGTAGTGTACCGCATACAAACCATTGGCAAACCACAAACCAAAATGAAAGTGGTTCAAATGGAGAGGCTAGCAGCGTTTAGATCGAGAGATTTGTCTGATCCGAACGATCAGACTTAGGTGGAGGGCAGTGTTACGAATATTATCAACACTAAGGGGTACTGCCATCTCTAAGCCGATGCTGGGAGTGACTTGTATGCACATCCATAAATCAATCATTATGTATTTACATAAATAATTCAATCATTGTGTCTACGAACACGCAGCGGAGGAGCAGCGTACAGACACATGCAGATATCTTATCTGAGATATGCAATATAATTGTGGAAGTGTCGCTCACAAACACACGCGCATGAGCTGTGCATCTGTAGTTACAGCTGAGAAACTTATAGCAGATAACCAACTAGTAGATTCTAGAACAGAACCGCCTGCAAATATCAACGAGTAAACCGAACAGTATAAAATGCGACACCGGTAGAGGCGCTACAATAAGTTTTTGATTAAGCACGCAATCTGTCGGGTAATAGTAGAGTTTCATTTAAGCTATCAGCCAGTTTGGTTATTAAGCAAGCTAGTTGAAAAGTATAAGTGTTATTGTGAAGTACTTTAATAAAGGCCATTTTTCCATTATTCAATATTGGAGTTATTTATTCAACAGTTTAGTGATTCGAACTTAGCAGAAGGTTGCCAATAAGAGGATTTGCAGTAAATTCGTTACAGTATTTAGCTCACAATATATAGCTTGCTATTTGACTTATCTTGTTTGGTTGATTTTCCGACAGGGTGGATAAATGATGTGTATTGGAAGGATTTTCCGTCATCCCTTGTCAAATTTGGTTTCGAGACAAACCGGTTTCGGCGTTGTGCCATCATCAGTGTCGATTTTCGTTCTGATATGTTGTTGTCATTTGTCCTGTATTTATAGTTCGTAGGTATATGAGCAGGTATTGTCAAATTGATGCTTGTGTATATTTAGTTATGTGTATGTGCTGTGTGTTCGTTCAGAACCGAGGGTGGTTTACTAATCGATTTATGTGGCTGACTGGGGTAGGTAGAAATCTGTGATTTTAGTCGTTTGACCTTCTTTGTCGGTTTTTTGTTTTGGTGTGTTAATTGTTTTGTGTTTATTTGTTGTTGTGCGTTTGTCTGTTGTACCTGTGTGATTAAGTTGTTTCCTGTAAACAAGTTTTAAAGGCTCGAATATTGTGTCAGAAATGGTGTTTATCTGTTCGTTTATTATTCTACCGTCGAATGTTTTCTGTTTGTAGATTTCCATGTTTTCGAGTACGTTGAGACGTCGGCCCTTTTCTTGTATGTGAAGAACCCTAACTGTTTTATTGATGTTTGCTGGGGAACATTCATTCTCGACCATGTGATTCGCGAAGTTAGACTCGGGTATAATGTTTGGATTCCGTATTTTTTTGTTGTAATCTCTAATATGTTCTCTGAACCTCGTTCTTATTTGCCGTCCTGTTTGTCCTATGTAACTATGCTGGCATCCGCAGGTAAGCTTGTATACGCCGTGGCTGCTAAACGGATCCTCTGAGTTAATGTTAGTTCTTAGTTTTCGCCCTAGATTGTTCGATGTTTTGAACGCTGTGTTAATGTTGTATTTTTTAAAGAAGTTTGCCAATTTATATGTTGCTTTTCCAGTATATGTCATAGTCGTCCAGCTATTATTTTCTTTTTCATTATTTCTTTTTGGTTCTCTATTTGTCCTTCTGAGCTTATCTACTTGTGCTTTTTTATATCCGTTGTTTGCAGCGATATTATATATGACCTCAAGTTCTCTCTTATATGCCTCTTGTGTAAGAGGTGTTCTTTCAAGTCTGTGTACCAAGTGCCTTAATGCTGCATTTTTATGATGTTGAGGGTGATTTGAGGTATTGTGTATTATTGTGTCGGTGGCCGTTGACTTTCTATATATGTCATAGTTAAATCTTTTGGCTTCTCTATCAATATTTATCGTGAGGTCTAGATAGTTGATTCCTCCGTCTTTTTCGGTTTCCATTGTAAATTTTATATTGCCGTGCTGTTTGTTGAGGTACTCCAGTATGAGCTCTTCGTTATTAGTAGTTAAAACGCATATTATGTCATCCACGTATCTAGCATAAAATGACACGCCTAATTTGGACTTCAGCTCCTGTATGTACTTTTCTTCCAGATTTTGCATGAACACTTCCATAAGAATTGCTGATGTGGGACTTCCCATTCCAAGACCGTTTGTTTGTCTATATATTTTATTGTTGAATTTAAAATAGTTTTGACGTAAAGTGGTTCTTAGCGTGTTTGTGATTTGCATACTTTTCACTTTGTTTTTTGTGTTATGAACTATTGTTGAGCTAACTATGTCCAAAGTCTCCGATAGTGGTATAGATGGGTATAGATCTTTTATGTCAAAAGATACCAATTTGCTGTTTCTTGTTAGCTCTACGGTCTCGAGTCTCTCTATTAGTTCTGTTGTGTTAGCTATTGCATATTCGTTCCTTAGCTCCAGAGTGTCTATCAATATCGTTTTTAAATATTTGGACAGTTTGTAACATGGTGCCGATTTAAAATTAATGATGGGCCTCATTGGCGTGTCCGGCTTGTGGATTTTTGGTAGCGCAACCAGTGGAGGAGCCGAAGGGTTCATTTGGACCAATCTATGTGCCATGTTAGAATCTACTATATTTGTTGCATTTTTATAGCAACTTTGATTTGTTTTTGGTATTCATCTGTGGGATCCTCTCTCATTCTACGACATTTCATTTCCTCTATGAGATCCTCGGTTTTGGATATATATTGCTCTTTTTCGATTAGCACAGTGGTGTTTCCTTTGTCCGCTTTCGTTGTGACAATATTGTTTTTCCTTAGTTTATGCCGTAGATTCTTTATTGTTTTCTCCTCTGTATTCGGTTTTTGTCCTTCCTGTGCTTTCACCTCCTTTCTTATGATTTCCCTGCATATGTGTCTTGCGTGCTCCTGTTCTTCCTGTGGTAGCAATGATATTGCGATCTCCGCATCTACAATCGCTTGCTCCGTTTTTCTTACTGTATTCTGGTCCATGATATTGTGCTTCAGGCCCTTTTCGAGAAGTTGTGCCTCTTCCTTGGTAATGGCCACTGTTGTGAGGTTAACGAACTTGTCATGAAACTGGTGAGTGTTTTGGTTTTGGTTACCCTCTCGTCGTCCTGCCAGCTTGTCCAATTTTCGGTTCAGCGACCTGTATTTTTGTTGTAGTTCCTGATCGACCTCTGTCTTAATGCGGTCGAAGCATTCCATTAATACAGTCGTAGGTAGTTGTTTTGCCAATCTTAAATGGATAGATAATAACTCGGCATTTATCTCATCCTTCTTCGAGTATAAGCTTTCCAACTCATATTTTAAAAAATCCTTTTCCGCTTTTCTAACTGTTTTCCTGCTAGATTTGCTATTTGCCTTTATTGTTATTTTTGCGAATTTCGGAGTAACATTCAATTCCAGGCATTGTTTGTTGAACCAAATGCTCGCCTTTGCTTTATATATTTTCAGTAGGCGTCGCTTGTAAATTGTTACTAATCCGTACGCGTTCAAGTTAAAAGCCTGACAAGCAATAACTGACTTATCTTGTTTGGTTGATTTTCCGACAGGGTGGATAAATGATGTGTATTGGAAGGATTTTCCGTCATCCCTTGTCAAATTTGGTTTTGAGACAAACCGGTTTCGGCGTTGTGCCATCATCAGTGTCGATTTTCGTTCTGATATGTTGTTGTCATTTGTCCTGTATTTATAGTTCGTAGGTATATGAGCAGGTATTGTCAAATTGATGCTTGTGTATATTTAGTTATGTGTATGTGCTGTGTGTTGGTTCAGAACCGAGGGTGGTTTACTAATCGATTTATGTGGCTGACTGGGGTAGGTAGAAATCTGTGATTTTAGTCGTTTGACCTTCTTTGTCGGTTTTTTGTTTTGGTGTGTTAATTGTTTTGTGTTTATTTGTTGTTGTGCGTTTGTCTGTTGTACCTGTGTGATTAAGTTGTTTCCTGTAAACAAGTTTTAAAGGCTCGAATATTGTGTCAGAAATGGTGTTTATCTGTTCGTTTATTATTCTACCGTCGAATGTTTTCTGTTTGTAGATTTCCATGTTTTCGAGTACGTTGAGACGTCGGCCCTTTTCTTGTATGTGAAGAACCCTAACTGTTTTATTGATGTTTGCTGGGGAACATTCATTCTCGACCATGTGATTCGCGAAGTTCCTATTTCTTTAGCACGAGATGTTTAGTTTACAATTTTTAATTTGCTCTTCTTTTAAAGCCTAAAGAGCGAGATTATGCTTTGCCACAGGTATATGAAGCGATTAAACACAACAAAAAATTTTATTTAATTAGCATGATAGCTATATTTTTTGGTGATTTATCACGACAAACGTATTTAGAAATTTATTAATGTGCCTTGCACCATAACTTTGACGAGACTAAAAAACTAAGTTCAATTCTACTTTGAATTCATACAAAATTCAAATTCCTTATATATGTTATTACTTATTCAATTCAATTCAATTTATTATTATTTAACATATTCGTAAAAGTGAGACTATTGTCTCTTAAAGTACATCGATATTTGGATATGTGTACAATAAAATAATGTGAGTATAACAATATATATATTAATATAAAAAAAATAACAGAAATAGTGATTCGAGGAAATAGCTAGAATAGTGTTTTTCGTATATCAAAAAATTCAGACAAAGCCAATTTAAAGCGCTATGAATTGGGCTCATTTTTAATAAAACTAGGTAATGAGTTCCATACTTTGATAGTACTGACAAAGAACGTCCTTGATGGTGAGGGATATTTATGGCGTGGAACGATGAGGTTACAGGTTACGTCAGATCTAGCAAAACATAAATTTCGGAATAGGTATTCTGGTTGTTTTTTATAAACTAATTTATTCAGGAAAATTAGATTGCGATAGTTTCGGAAGGTTGTAAGACTGCAATCAAGTATTTTAAACGAAAACTCTGATATGTGCTCAAATTCTTGCACAATTGTTCAATGCAAGTTGTAGCTTATTTCTAGACTTGCAGTCTATATCACCAAACACTGTGAGGACCCCAAAGCCGAGGCCTTTGTATCCTCACAACATACACATATCCATACAATTTTCTAAAGAACATACATTTTGTAATAACTTGAAATTTATAATAATATTTGAATTTATCACTTATACATTTTATATGAAGCACCAGAAATATACATATGTATACCTTTATGAATTATACCCTAAATACATATATTCTGTTGTACATTGAATTGATAATTATTAAATTAAAGAACAAATTAGACTTGCGCACTTTTGCACGCAAGCAAAATATTTACATTTTCGCAAACATAAATTTTAAATATAGGATCACCCTAACATGCATTGAATATTTGGAAGGGAGGTAGATACGCACAAAACATAAAAATGCAGGGGTCAATCAATCCTTTGCATCCTCAAAATCCAATACACCCAGCTACAAATACAACATACATAATAACTTAAGAGAACGGAGATCAGCAGCAAGTCGTCAAAATAAGCGCCGCTACCAATTGAAATTTCGCTAAACATATTTACGCACTAGCATACAATACACCAACGCACGCCATACAACAGACGGCAGAAGCATTGGGCAAAGCAAAACACAAAATTAGAATCAGGTGCCCACAAACAAATGTACAAACACACAATAGTTAAAGCAAAACTGGAAAACACGGTATGAGCAAGTACAAAGGCATTGTATTCAATAAGGAGCATTATGATGCGTGGAAATTCATGGGAAGGAAATATTGACCGGAATAACAGTTGTTAATACTATTAGTTAGAAGTTGTTATTATAAAATAACCGTTTGCCTGCGTGCAAAATTAGTATATAAGGGCGACGTGTTCGCATTAAAATTCAGAGATTAGGAGACAGGAATACGAGTCGGTAGGTTTTATGACTACCGACCAAGAATACACCTGAAGGTTTTTGACTTCATTTGTACTAAGGGGCTTTATTTTTCCATTCGACCGCAGAGATTGGCCGAGGGCTTTATTACCTCAGTCACCTCTTACAAAGAAAGGGAATCAGCCAGGAGTAGAAATATAATTTTATTAAATAAAAACTTTTATAACGTTTTTATACGAAATAAACAGGGTTATTCTTTTAGAAGGACCGGTAGGAATTTCTACATTCAGGAACCCAGGACGGACTGAGGCCAACCCCGGCAAACTCAAAGGAAAAGTCCGTCACATTTTTGCGCCTGAGCATGTTAAACAAATCAAATTTTAAGATATACTTGCAGAGCATCAGAAACGAAGAGGGAAACAAGATTCACACACTTCTGGGTTAATACGAGGATATAAAGAATAACAATGGTAAAGGTATCGTGGATATACTATCTCACTCGAGAGGATCTGGTAGCCTACAGCACGGAATTTGGGTTAGAGGATGGCGGAACGGTTGACGAACTAAGAAGACGATTGGCGACATTCATCCAAGAGGAGAAGGATAACGAGAACTTACGGGATCGATTCGCAGAGTTGGAGATTCGGCAATCGCGGTTAACAAATCCACAAGCATCAAAGACAAGCAGCGAACTAAATTCACGAAGAAATGATAGGCAGGCAAATGGTGCACCCAATCAATTGGAGGTCGGACAACCACCGGTACATTTTATTCAGCAGCCTGGTACGTACGCAACGACAAATTATATTCAACAGCCTGGCACATATGCAACGACCATGGACAGAGTAGGAAGTGGGGATTAAAGTACGACGGAGGCAAAGATCCCCTAGGATTCATCGAAAGAGTGGAGGAGCTAGCAGATGGGTATGAGATCAACCGCAACACAATTCCAAAAGCGCTGCCGGAGTTATTGAAGGACAAAGCGATGGTATGGTACAGGAATAACAACCGGCATTGGCAGGAGTGGGCCGCCTTCAAGAAGGACTTCCTGAAGTTCTTTCTAAGCTCCCCATACTTAGAGCAATTGGAAGATGAAATTCGAATGCGCGTACAACGACAAGGTGAGCTATTTAAAGATTATGTCTTAGTATTACAAGGACTCATGCGTCACGCGGGCTACACCGAGGAGCAGAAACTAACCCGCATCTTCAGAAACTCGCGCAGATATTACCAACTATATGTAAAGCGAAGCCAAGTCAGCAATGCTGAGGAGCTGGTAAGTTTAGCTCAAGACTATGAAAATATTACACCTGACAGGGAACAAATTCGACCTACCATAAGACCATTCATACCACGGTGTCAAGAGTGTCAGTACCAGTGTCTCCATGCAGAACAAAGACAGGAGGAGCGATTAGAAGTCCAACAACAGCAGAGGTCAGACCCACAACAAGAATATGTAGACACAAGAACGGCCTGCAGACGATGCGGAAGAGGTGGCCACTTTTCATACGGGTGCCGAGGCATAAGGAGAGAATTTTGCTGGACATGTGGTAAGATAGGCGTGCTTACGCGTGATCGTTGTAGGAAGTCACAGGTAAACAACCAGAGACCACATTGGAACCGAGGGATGGGATCTTCGGAAGGTCAACCTCGGAGAGATTAGATATGTTCAAATACACAAAGGGCCGTATAATGATAACAACGTATGTGAACGGAGAAGAAGCGGTAGCAGCGATTGACACGGGAGCGACGAGGAGCTTTATAAGTGATGCAATGGCGAGAAGATTAAAAACTGGAAAAAACAAGGAAGTAAAGACACGAGTAAGAATAGGCGATTCCAGAGCAATAATAATCAAAGAAGCGGTAGATGCAGAATTAAGAATGGGTGATAAAGTACAGAGGAACGAGATGCTAATCCTACCGGGACTGGGCGATGAGGTGGTAATCGGCACGGACTATCTGGAGAAGGTAAACGTGGAGATGAGATTTGGTGGTCAAGAAATAACACTGAGAGTAGACGAACGGACGCAAGAGGTAGTGACATGTACAATTATGGTCGAAACGAATAGCGAAGATTTCAAGGAACACAACCCAATGGCGGGGATACCAACTAGCAAGACAGAAGATGCGGTGAGTAAATTTCTGAGCCAAGAATTACAGGTATTTGCAAAGATGTCAGGAGTATCCAACGTGGCCACACACAAAATAGTTATGAGGGACGACCGTTCAACTAAGCAAAGGTACTATCCAAAGAATCCGAAAATGCAAGAAATTGTCAACAAGGAAGTCGACGAGCTGATCGAAAAAGTTGCATCGAACCATCGAATAGCCCGCACAGCGCACCCATAGTTTTGGCAAAGAAGAAAAATGGCAAATGGAGACTCTGCGTAGACTACCGTCAACTAAACGCAAGATCAGTACCAGATACATACCCTTTACCACGTATACAACATATCTTGGACAAATTAAGAAGCGCGAGATTTATCAGTAGCCTGGACTTGAAAAATGGATATTGGCAAATCCCTATGGAAGCAAGCAGCAAGAAATACACCGTATTCACAGTACCTGGGCGTGAACTATACCAATGGAGGGTAATGCCATTTGGCTTGCACTCAGCCCCAGCAACTTTCCAGAGAGCATCTGATCGTGTCATAGGACCAGAATTGGAACCATACGCGTTTGCCTATCTTGACGATATTATCATTACAAGCAAAACATTGGAAGAGCACACTGCAAATTTAACAGAAGTATTTCGAAGACAGCATAGAGCAAACCTGAGGATAAACCCGGAAAAATGCGAGTTTTTTAAGAAAAGGCTAAAATATCTAGGTCATGTCGTTAGCGAGGAAGGCATAAAAAGATAGCAGCCATCAAAGAACTGGAACCACCGAAGAACATACGAAAGTTACGACGTTTTCTAGGAGTCTTGTCGTGGTATAGAAGATTCGTGCCGGATTTCTCACAAGTCGCACACCCGTTAACATCGATGCTTAAGAAAGGTAGTAAGTGGAGGTGGTCTGAAGAGCAGCAATCAGCATTCGAAGCACTTAAGGCAGCACTGACGCAGGCACCGGTAATCGCTTGTCCAGATTTCTCAAGGAAGTTTAGTTTACAAACGGATGCAAGTGATTTTGGTCTTTGTGCAGTACTTACGCAAGTGCAGGCGACGAAGAGCGAGTAATAGCATACGCAAGCCGCAGGGTAAACAAGGCATAGATGAACTACTCACCGACAGAAAAGGAGTGTTTGGCAATAGTCTGGGCAATACGAAGAAGGCCATACGTAGAAGTATAAGAAATTATAACACGGTGGATTCCAGCTAAGCGCAGTTAAAGTAAAGTTTTATTTGAGCACATATATAGAAAAAGCGATGCGTTCCGGTATACGGTTGACAAAGGACTGCAAGGAATATTAAAGAGCAATGTTTCATATTAAAGTTATAATGAGAGAAAAGAGTATACAGTTACATATTGTTGTTTGTTACATTTCGTTATAAAGGGTGTTTGGTACTGAGCGTAGTCGAACTACTTGGATATTCCAACACCTCCCCTCCATGTCGTGAGTCTACATTACATCGATAGAATGCCCAGGGCTGTAACGCATTGGCGATGCTTCACGGCACTTAAGCCTTTAGTTAACACGTCTGCTGGCATATCTTCTGTTTGTAGGTATTCCAGACCGATTTTACCACATTGATAGCATTCTTTGACGAAATGGTGACGCACGTCGATGTGTTTTGTTCGCGAACGATAGCCTATGCACTTGATAAGTTTTTGCGCGCTTTGACTATCATTCAAAAGTAAAATTAGTTGGCTTGGCACGCCTAGGTCATTTAAAATGCCCTGAATATATAGCGCTTCTTTTGTTGCTTCGGAGATAGCCATATATTTAGCTTCCGTCGAAGATAATGCGACTGTGCGCTGTTTTCGCGCTTCCCAGCTGATTGCCGCACCCGCCAACACAAAAGCATATCCCGTGTACGATCTTATATCAGCAAGGTTTGCTCCCCAGTCAGCATCAACGACACCGTATATTTCTTTGCTGTTTTTCTCGTAAAGTAAGCCGTATTCTTTAGTACCGTTTAAATATCGAAGGATTCGTTTCGCCGCCTTTCAGTGTTCGTCGTTGTAATTTGTATTGAACTGACTCATGTAATTAACAGCATATGCTATGTCAGGCCTCGTTGTTACAGCTAGATACATTAAAGCACCTATCAGCTTTTGAAACGGGTACTTTACCATGACCTCTTCGTTGGCTTTCTCCGGCTTTGTTAATTTGCAATTGATTTCCATTGGAGTACACGAAGGTTTGCTCTGGCTCATGTTAAAGCGTTCTAGAATTGTTTCAGTATAGGTTTTTTGAGATAAAAATACATTGTGCGAATTTAAGTTTTGTTTAAAATCTATACCAATACAACGTTTGACGGGACCAATGTCTTTCATTTCGAATGATTTGCCCAACTCTCTTTTCACTTCATTAAGCCACACCTTATCATTTGAAGCGAGTAATATATCATCTACATATACCGTGATCATTAAAGTTTGTATACCCTCGCGCTTAATAAATAGGCATGGATCTTGTTTTGTTGCCTTCAAACCCATAGTATGTAATTTCTCGGTTAACTTGTTGTACCACATCAAACCGGATTGACGTAAACCATATATCGCCTTCTTTAGGAGGCAAACTGGATCTGAGTACTTCTGCAGGCCTGCGAGCCATTTTTTTGGTTGTATCTTTGACATCTTGAGTGATATACGTAATATTCTTACTACCCAACGGGTAGCCGGATTCAAGTTTGGTTAATGTTTCTACGAGCATTTCTGGCACTTCCATGAATACACTTTCATCGAGTTCGCTATTGAGGTAGGCAGTAACTACATCCACCTGGTGAATTTCCAAATCCATTTCCGCTGATAAAGCTGTTAGTAGACGGATTGACAATGAACGTGCTACTGGTGAATAAGTATCTTGGAAGTCTTCGCCTTGTCGCTGGGCGAAACCCTTTGCTACTAGGCGCGCTTTCTTTCTCCCATCATTTTTCGTTTGGAGTACAAGACGATTACTGACAACTTTTCTTTGGGAAGGACGCTGGACGATATCCCAAGTTTTGTTGAATATTTGCGCCAAGTATTCGTCTTCGATTGCTGTTTTCCACGCAGCAATGTTTTCCGTAATCAGTGCTTCACGGAGATTCGAAGGGTCTACGCCGAGGCAGGCCACCTCACATTCCTCGAATTCATCTTCTTCTGTGTCGCTTTCGCCGGAAGAGGCGGAATTATAAATTTTCTTAGGTCTACCGCGCAGCCCTAATCGCAATAGCTTTGGTCGGCCTTTACCGCGTTTTGGTTCTTTTACACCTGAGTCACTGTCACAACGATTCTCATTACTAATATTTTCTTTGTTTTCGTTCTTTCTCAGTTCGATTTCAATTAGACTTTCTTTTTCTTTCTCAAAAAATTCTTCATAATTATTGTCGAAACCGGGTTCATTTACAAATTTAACGTCACGACTGATTATTATTTTTCTATGTTCTTTCGACCACAAACGGTAAGCTTTAGATTCTGAGGAGTAACCCACAAACACGCACTGTTCAGCTCGAGAATCGAACTTACTCTTTGATTTTTCTTTATTTAGAACATATGCTTTCGAACCGAAAACTTTCATATGAATAACTATCGGTATTTTATCTGTCCAAGTCTTATATGGAATTTCTCCGGTCGACTTTGTTATACACCTGTTTCGTATGTAGCAAGCTGTATTAATGGCCTCCGCCCAAAACGATGGCGGAACACGAGCTTGTTTCATCATACATCTCGCCATGTCGACTAGCGTACGGTTTTTGCGTTCTGCCACCCCATTTTGTTGGGGTGTGTACGGTGCAGTTAAACGCCGTTTAATACCATGTGTTTGCAGGAAATTCTCAAAATGACTGTTGCAGAATTCACGTCCGTTATCCGACTGCAGTGACTTGATTTTTTGGCCCGTGAAATTTTCCGCGACAGCTTTAAATTTTTTAAAAGTTTCGAATACTTCGGATTTTTGTTTTATAAAATATATTTCACACCAACGAGATTTATCGTCTATGAACGTTACAAAATATTTTGCACCGCCGTTTGAGGCGTGCCTCATTGGTCCACATACGTCCGTGTATACGATTTCGAGTAACTCGTTTGTGCGGTTACCAGTCGCTTTAGGAAAAACAGCTCGAGTTAACTTCACACTAATGCACACTTCACACTCCGACATATTTTGATCGGACTCAATTTTTAGACCATGAACATTGCCATTTTTAGCCATATTTTTTAAATCATGTTCATTTAAGTGGCCCAATCGGCTGTGCCACAAATCGACGTCGTTTTTTGGTTTTGCCAAGAAAGCTGTACTTTCGGCCACATTTTTCACAAAATATAAGTTTTCAACACGTTCAGCTGAGAACAACACTTTTTTATTTTTATCGATTACCAACGCATCGTTTTGCCGAAAATGCACTTCATAGCCGTTATCGGTTATTTTCGATACCGATAGTAAATTAGTGCGCAGATCCGACACATAAAGTACATCTTTAAGCGTTATTTCTTTTTTGTCCATTGTCATTCTCACATCACCGATACCGTTTATAACTGTTGTATTTTCGTTTGCTAAATTGAGCACTTGATTCACTTCAGACATCGCGAGGAACTTGTTTTTGTTGGAACTTATGTGCGATGTGCAACCACTGTCTAGGCACCATTTTTTCTTTCCATTTGGACACAAGAATACGGATTCGGTGACGTTTAACGAAGCAGTTTGTTTTTCCCGGCATTTTTCTTCCTTTCTTTTGTGCATTTTGTGATCTACCTTTGATCTGCACTCTCTCGCGATGTGACCGCCTTTCCCGCACTTATAACAAACAATATTGAGATTTTTCGATGCACTATGCTGGGTATTGTTGCTTTTATAGCCGGTTGTTTTATTTTGCCGGGTTTTGGCAAAAAGCACGTCGTTTTCACTTCTCTCATCTTTAGATTTTCTGGACTCCGACTCTTCCAGAATCTTAACGCGAAGTATGTGGGGTTTTGGTAGTTCATCACGTGTTTCTAAAGCGCACCGAAACGTTTCGTAAGAATCCGGTAAACTATAAAGGAGCAATATAGCTAAAAGTTCATCACCGATTTCAACTCCGATTTGTTTTAATTTAGCAACAGCGTAAAAGTAGTCATTTAAATGGTCTCTAACCAAATCACTTTCTTTCATACGTGCCAACGCAACTTTCTTCAAGAGCGTGGCTTTTCGCGCAGGTCCCTTTGACTGATACGTTGATTCTAATTTTACCCACATTTTCCGCGCGTTTTTGCATTCGAAAATCAATCCTAACTCACTGGCACTCAGGGCTAGCGTAATATCAGCGCACGCTTTTTGGTCATTAGTTTTCCACACTGCTGCTTCTGCAGCCTCAGTGGGACATTCCTTGCTACCGTCAACGTATGACCACATGTCGTTTTTTACGAGGATTGCCCGCATTTGTAGTCGCCACGTGTCATAATTATCCACGATTAGCGGCTCGATCCGCACGACACCAGCCATTTCTATTTTTTTTTTTTTGATTAATATCACCGCTCGCGTAAATAGGAAAACTTTTCGTTTTAAATTAATTACTTAAGTCCGACTAAAATACTTTAATGCACTTGTGGGCTGGGCCCATAACCTATAAGAAATTATAACACGGTGGATTCCAGCTAAGCGCCGTTAAAGTAAAGTTTTATTTGAGCACATATATAGAAAAAGCGATGCGTTCCGGTATACGGTTAACAAAGGACTGCAAGGAATATTAAAGAGCAATGTTTCATATTAAAGTTATAATGAGAGAAAAGAGTATACAGTTACATATTGTTGTTTGTTACATTTCGTTATAAAGGGTGTTTGGTACTGAACGTAGTCGAACTACTTGGATATTCCAACAAGAAGGATACACGTTTACAGTAATAACAGGTCACCTAGCGTTGAAATGGTTGAATGCGATAGAGAGTCCGACTGGTCGGATTGCGAGATGGGCGCTGGAACTACAGCAATACTCATTTGACGTACAGTATCGAAAAGGAAAGTTGAACGTTGTGGCAGATGCATTATCTAGGCAACCGATGGACGAGCAGTTGGGTAAGTTGACGATGAATGACGGAAAAGACGAGCATAAGTGGCTTAAAGCAAAGATGAAAGATGTAAGAAAGGCCCCGGAGAAATTCACAAAGTACGTTATCGAGGATGGAAAGTTGTATCGACACATAGGAAGTCACGTGGATGGCGAAGATGCAGTGCCATGTAAGCTATGTGTGCCGACTTCACAGAGACGCAGAGTGCTATAGGAGATTCACGACACACCGAGCTCAGGGCATATGGGCATCCGAAAATCGATAGCAATAGCAACAACACGTTATTACTGGCCAGGAATGTTCAGGGATATAAGGAAGTACGTACAGCAGTGTCAAATTGGTCAAATATACAAACCGAGTCAACAGCCAGCCGCGGCTAAGATGCTAACGAAGATTTCAGAGGAGCCTTGGGCAAAAGTCTGTGCAGACTTTGTTGGTGCAATGCCACGATCGAAGCATGGCAACATGATGGCATTAGTCTTCTTAGACAAATTTTCAAAATGGGTAGAGGTAATACCAATCAGAAAGGCAACGACAGAATGTTTAATAAGAGGATTTCGAGACAGGATTTTGGCACGATTCGGCGTTCCAAAAGTATTTATTACGGACAATGGAGCGCAGTTTATCAGCAGACGTTTTAAGAGATTTTTAGAGGAACTTGGCGTGAAACACCAATTAACGGTATGAGGTTGGTTTTGTCTAAGGCTGGGGTAACGCTCAGTCAATCCAGCCTACTGAATAAATACACAATATTTATGTGTTACGAACACACGCACATACGGCTGGAGATATTAGGCAGGCAGCATCTTTCCCTCGCAAAATGGCGAGGGGCGGAGCGGCGGCTAACGGCCGTTGGAGCAGAGGAGGTTAGGTAGGAACGTTGAACGGCCGGGTAACGTGCGGATTGGTACGGTGGTACGGAAGCAGAGGCTTAACGGCGGTAGGGTGGCGGACGGCCAACGGTCGTCGTAGCAGCGGCGTAACGGATGCAGCGGCTTACCGGCGGTAGGATGGCAGACGGCCAAATGTCGTCGTAGCAGCGGAGTAACGGATGCACCGGTTTAACGGCAGTAGGATGGCAGACGGCCAACGGTCGTCGTAGCAGTGGCGTGACGGATGCAACGCCAGTGGGTTACGGAGCGCGTACCAGGGCCGGGTGAGAGGGGAAATAGGCTGGCGACGGAGTTTACCTGGACAGCGGCTGCGTGTTCCGGGCGGGGTAGGATGGGCTTACAAACGGGCTGGTATTGGTCGGTCGGCTTCGACAGGATCGGGCTAATCGTTCTTCTTCGGCAGCCTTGGTAGTCGGCGGGGCCAGTCACCTGCGGGAGAAACTGCGAGGACTCGTTAGTGCTGGTTTCACCGCTGGACACCCCCACCTCCCTAGTTGCACGCTAATAGAAGGTGCGTAATTGGGGCGGGGCTGTACCAGCCGATACACCGTGGGTCGATCCGAGCGCGGAGGGGAAGTGCACCCTAACGGCACAGCGGTAGCCCCTTATGCGTACGCATCGGCTCATGGCCAAAACTAGAGCTGAGGGGGAGGGGGGTGGGGGGTATACTCATTAAGGCGTCGGGCCGCTCCACACCCAGGGGGCGACGGGTGGCAATAGCACAAAGGCATCCGCCCCGCTCGTCCTTACCTGGGTAAGGCGCCATGACAGCGCCCATTCCACTAAGTTGGCTAGCCGGAGTGGCAATTTTGTCCTTAAAAAGACAACCACTCCCGCTGGCTCACCTGCGAGGACTTAATTGCAAAAATGCAAATTCGCTGTTTATATGGGTGGTGCCGCAAACTGGTTGAGAAATCAACACACCATTATTGTGATTTTCATTGGTTTGTTATCAGTAGTTGTTGAGTATGCTATAGAAGAATAAGTACAAGTGGTTGTTGACTATGCTATAGAAGAATAAGTACAGGGAGGTTCAGGTGGCTATGCTATAGAAAAATAATTACAGGGAGGTTCAGGTTTAAGTGAATAAGGAAATACAGGGTGGGTTACGTTATTGTAATGCTACGTTACAACAGCACCCTACACACCGCAGGAGAACCCGACAGAGAGGGCAAACAGGAACATCAAGAGGATGATAGCACAATTTACGGGAAAAGAGCAGAAGACATGGGATGAGTTGTTACCAGAGATAACGCTGGCATTGAATACAAGTGTATGTGAATCGACCGGTTACAGTCCATAGTTCAAGGGAGGGAACCGAGAATTCCCAACAGCCTTTGCAATGAGCATACATTTGGTACAGGTGAGAAATTAGCGAACCCAGGAGAGAAGTCAACAAGGATGAAAGAAATATTCGAGATGGTACGACGGAAGCAGGAGAGAGCATCCATGGAACAAGCGAAGTATTACAATTTAAGAAGAAGGTAATGGCGACCGGCGATAGGCGACCTAGTGCTGGTAAAGGAGCATCAGCTGTCATAACTTTACAGCCAAACTGGGGCCCAGGTACAGTGGACCCCACCGGGTAACGAACTTTGTGTCACCAGTGATCGTAGAGCTAGACAAAGTCTTCAGAGGAAGGAGGTGGACAGCCCACCTAAGTGAGCTGAAAGCATACCTCGCAACCGATGCCGCCGACAACAACGAATCCCGGAAGCAAAGTCATAAAAAGAACAACAAGAAGAACGCTTGCAAAGATCAAATCCCGCGAACATCGTCCAATCGAACAGCAAGCAATATTTCCGAAGTACAACAACAGAGAAAGAACAGCGAGGAAGCCATTTGCGGTACGCTCACACGAGTCAGCGAAGAGACCGGGAGACAACATGGAGAGAACCAAGGTACAAGTCAACAGCTGATGGCATACAGAGACGGTCAAGTACAAAACATTGCGGAGAATCAGGTACAAATATTTCCAGAAAATAAATTACAGATCGCCAGAGAACCGACGCATGGATCAAGATTACACGTGGGAAGGCAGTTCGCTATGGCAGCCTTAAACGAACACACACCCCGAGACAACTGCGGAATTACAGACTATTTTGTAAGATTCTACTTCAATCCGGATGAAATCGGTAGAAACGGACAAGCCGAACTGAGACAGTGTCAAATCATACACGAAGAAATTTCATATCAAGAAGTACGCGGAAGTCGAATCAACCACTAAAAGCTTGGTAAACTCAAACCACAATTACATAGATATCCCATAAATATACTCTTTAACTATGCGCATAATATACCAGGTTTTTTTTTTTTAATTCACCATACATTTTCATTTATTTTATGGAGTGGCGGTATGTGTGATACCGCCGACGGGAAGGGCAGCGAAACGCCAAAAAACCAACGACGACAGCGAAATATTAAGCCGTAAGGCTAGCGAGGTCAACGGCAGCCTCAACCACAACGACGACAGCAGAATATTAAGCCGTAAGGCCAGCGGGGCAACGGCAGCCTCAACGACAAAAACAGCGACATATTGAGCCTGATAGCCAGCGACGACGAAGCAGCATAGGCGAACACCACTTCCGCGTACGGATCATGCGTACTGAACTGGTGACGGTGGGTCTCATTGCGGCAAGTGAGGGGGGAGTATGAGGACCCCAAAGCCGAGGACTTAGTATCCTCACAACATACACATATCCATACATTTTTTCTAAAGAACATACATTTTGTAATAACTTGAAATTTATAATAATATTTGAATTTATCACTTATACATTTTATATGAAGCACCAGAAATATACATATGTATACCTTTATAATTATACCCTAAATACATATATTCTGTTGTACATTGAATTGATAATTATTAAATTAAAGAACAAATTAGACTTGCTTACTTTTACACGCAAACAAAATATTTACATTTTCGCAATCATAAATTTTAAATATAGGACCGCCCTAACATGCATTGAATATTTGTAAGGGAGGTAGATACGCACAAAACATAAAAATGCAGCGGTCAATCAACCCTTTGCACACTCAAAATCCAATACACCCAGCTACAAATACAACATACATAATAACTTAAGTGAACGGAGATCAACAGCAAGTCGTCAAAATAAGCGCCGCTACCAATTGAAATTTCGCTATACATATTTACGCACTAGCATACAACACACCAACGCACGCCATACAACAGACGGCAGAAGCATTGGGCAAAGCAAAACACAACATTAGAATCAGGTGCCCACAAACAAATGTACAAACACACAATAGTTAAAGCAAAGGCTGAAAATCACGGTATGAGCAAGTACAAAGGCATTGTATTCAATAAGGGGCATTATGATGCGTGGAAATTCATGGGAAGGAAATATTCACCGGAATAACAGTTGTTAATACTATTAGTTAGAAGTTGTTATTATAAAATAACCTTTTGCCTGCGTGCAAAAATTAGTATATAAGGGCGACGAGTGCGCATTAAAATTCAGAGATTAGGAGACAGGCATACGAGTCGGTAGGTTTTAGGACTACCGACCAAGAGTACACCTGAAGGTTTTTGACTGCATTTGTACTAAAAGTATATTCGTTTGGAGGCTTTATTACTCTATTCGATCGCAGAGGTTGGCCGAGGGCTTTATTACCTCAGTCACCTCTTACAAAGCAGGGGAATCAGCTAGAAGTAGAAACAGAATTTTTATTAAATAAATACTTTTATAACGTTTTTATACGAAATAAACAGGGTTATTCTTTTAGAAGGACCGGTAGGAATTTCTACTTTCAGGAACCCTGGATGGACTGAGGCCAACCCCGGCAAAGTCAAAGGAAAAGTCCGTCACAACACTAGCCCTCCAAACGGAATGAAAGGAACTATTAGTGATCTGACTAACATCAATTTGACATTTGAAGGAAAGAAAGTAGCTGTGTACCACAATTTCCTTAACACAAATAAAATTTTTGATAAAACTTAGTTATGATCAATACAGTTAAAATTGGAATTTAGTTTGAACCCTACACTACTAACGGCCGACTCATACTTAATGGTAATATCCTGTAGTATAACCGGTGGCAAATTCTCTACTAGTCGCGGAGAGTGCGAGATGCAAATATCTTTTGTTTTTGACGCATTTATATTTAAATTATTATCACTCGATCACGAAGAGATGCTTTCGAGATCTTCGTTAATCCTACAAACCAAATCATCAGATAAGCCAATAGCGCGAGATAAATATATTTGTGCATCATCAGCATATACATAGATGTATTGAAACACTTTTGCAGCAATGAGTAATATCGTTGATGAACATACTGAACAAAATTGGTCCAAGTATAGATCCCTGAGGTACCCCGAGTACAGGCACTTCGTCTCAGAGCAGCCACTTTTAACTACTACCTTCTGCCAACGATTTATAAGATAGTTTTCGAGCAATTTTGAAGCACTAGAAGAGAATCCAAAGCAGTGTCGTAATTTCATTAAGAGAATGGAATGATCTACTGTGTCAAAGGCTTTCGAAAAATCTAAAAGTGACATCACAGTCAAATCACCCCTATCGTAGGCAGGGCGGATGTCCTCAATTACCTTGAGTTAAGCCGTCGCACAACTATGGCTTGCTCTATAACCAGACTGGCATTCTGAGAGAAGGTTGTTCTTATTGAGGTGTTCGGTTATTTGCGCCACCACTAACCTTTCCCAGATTTTAGAAAGAGCGGGTAATATGCTTATCGGCCGAAAATCCATTGGCAAAACAGCCGATGGCTTTATAGCAATAGGAATAAATTTTGCTATCTTCCAAGTATCGGGAAAAGTTGAAGTCGTTATCGAAAAGTTAATAATAAGTGTTAACGTTGAAACAATGTTGATTGCAATAAGTTTTACAAACCTAATTCTTATACCGTCGTCACCAACGGCATTGGAATTTATTGAGAATAGACTTCTTATGACATCATCCTCTGTAACTCCGAAAAATTGAAATTTGTTTTTATCTGGTGTGTACATCACATTTTCATTAAGTTTGAAATTTTGATTATTTATATACCTAATCGACTGTAAAAAGAAGTCAATGATGGAGTTAGGGTCCAAATCGCATTTCGAATCATTTTTACATCCAATCCCTACTGATTTGAGATTTTTCCACAAGTTCTTGGTTGGTAAATTCGTGTCAAGCTTTGTTTGAAAAAAAAGTCTTTTAGAATTTCTTACTGTGAGTGTAGCATGGCTTCTGGCCAGACCATAATATTGCCAGTTTTCATTTGTGGGATGTTGCTTCCAAATTATGTAAGACTTACTACGCGCTTTGATAGCCAACAGAACCACCTTTGTGAACGACGGCTGTCTATTTGTTCGGGACTTTACCTCCTTTACTTACTTACTTAATTGGCGCTTAACCGTCTAAACGGTTATGGCCGTCCAACAAGGTGCCCCAGTCGCTTCTTCGCTCCGCCAACCGGCGCCAATTGGTCACACCAAGGGAGTTTAAATCGTTTTCCACCTGGTCCTTCCAACGGAGTGGGGGCCGCCCCCTACCTCTGCTTCCATAGGCGGGTTCCGGTAGAAACATTTTCTTGCCCGGAGCATCATCTTTCATTCGCATAACATGGCCTAGCCAGCGCAGCCGCTGCGTTTTAATTCGCTGGACTATGTTGATGTCGCCGTATAGCTCGTACAGCTCATCATTAAATCTTCTTCGGTACTCGCCATCGCCAACGCGTAGAGGTCCATAAATCTTTCGAAGACCTTTCTCTCGAACACTCCCAAAGCCGCTTCATCTGCTGTTGTCATGGTCCATGCTTCTGCCCCATATAGCAGGACGGGTACGATAAGTGACTTGTAGAGTATGATTTTCGTTCGCCGAGAGAGGACTTTACTTTTCAATGGCCTACCTAGTCCAAAGTAGAATTTATTTGCAAGATTGATTCTTCGCTGGATTTCAGCGCTGATGTTGTTGCTAGTGTTGATGCTGGTTCCCAAATAAACGAAGTCTTTTACTATTTCGAAATTATGGCTGCCAACAGTAGCGTGGTTGCCAAGGTGCATATGCGCTGACTCTTTGCTCGATGACAGCAGGTACTTCGTTTTGTCCTCATTCACCCATCAAACCCATCTTTACCGCTTCTTTTTCCAGTTTGGAGTAAGCAGAACTAACAGCGCGGGTGCTTAGGCCGATGATATCAATGTCATCAGCATATTCCAGTAATTGCACGCTTTTATAGTATATTGTTCCAGTGCGGCTAAGTTCTGCAGCTAGTATGATTTTCTCCAGCATTAAATTAAAGAAATCGGACGATAGGGGGTCACCCTGTCTGAAACCTCGTTTAGTTTCGAACGGCTCGGAGAGGTCCTTCCCAATTCTGACTGAGCTGATGGTGTTGCTCAACGTCATTTTGCACAGCCGTATAAGTTTTGCGGGGAAACCAAATTGAGACATAGCGGCATATAGGCAGCTCCTTTTCGTGCTGTCAAAGGCGGCTTTAAAGTCGACGAAGAGGTGATGTGTGTCGATTCCTTTTTCACGGGTTTTTTCCAAGATTTGGCGCATTGTGAAAATCTGGTCGATGGTAGATTTACTAGGTCTGAAGCCGCACTGATAAGGTCCAATCAGCCGGTTCACGGTGGGCTTCAATCTTTCGCACAATACACTTGAAAGGAACTTATATGCGATATGAAGAAGGCTGATTCAACGATAGTTGGTGCATTTTGCAGTATCCCCTTCTTGTGGACTGGGCAAGAACACTTAGATTCCAACCGTCGGGCATGCTTTCGTCCGCCCATATTTTGTTAAGAAGCTGCTGCATGCGCCTTACCAACTCCTCGCCGCCGACCTTGGATAGCTCCGCCGGCAATCCATCAGCGCCCACGGCCTTGTTGTTTTTCAGTCTGGTTTTTGCTATTCTAACTTCGTCATAATCGGGCGGGGGGACATATATTCCATCATCATCGATTGCGGGATCGGGTTCTTCATCTCTGCGCGGTGAATTGCTGCCTCCATTTAGGAGAGCAGAGAAGTATTCCATCCATAATATCAGCACTCTCTGGACATCAGTTACAAGGTCGCCGTTTTCATTCCTACAGGAGTTTGCCCCGGTCTTAAAACCTTCCGTCTGTCGCCGTATTTTTTGGTAGAATTTTCGTGCGTTATTCCTGGTGGCTAGCAGCTCAAGCTCCTCGCACTCACGCCTTTCTGCTTCTGCTTTTTTCTTCCTGAAAAGGCGTCTCGCTTCCCTTTTCAACTCACGATAGCGTTCACACACTCCTCTTGTCGCGCCCGCTTTTAACGTAGCCCTGTAGGCAGCGTCTTTTCTTTCGGTTGCAACGCTGCATTCTTCATCGTACCAGTTGTTTTTTCGTGGCCGCCGGTAAGCATTTTTTTCCTCGGCGGCGGTACGAAATGCTTTGGAGATATGCTCCCACTGCTCCTGTATTCAGGATGAGTTGTGCTCTCAGAGAGCAGGTGTGAGAGTCGAGTTGCGAAATCATTGGCAGTCTGTTGTGATTGAAGTTTTTCGACGTCTAGCTTTCCTTGTGTTTTTTGTTCCTTGGTTTTAGCCGCGTTGAGGCGGGTGCGTATTTTGGCTGCAACGAGGTAATGGTCCGAGTCGATGTTAGGTCCTCGGATCGTGCGCACATCTAAAACACTGGAGGCATGTCGTCCGTCTATCACAACGTGATCGATCTGATTGCGAGTATTTCGATCAGGAGACAGCCATGTAGCTTGATGTATCTTTTTATGCATGAACCTCGTGCTGGATATGTTTCGAGCACTTTACCTCCTTTAGAGGTACATATTTAGTAAATAGGTAATTTAAAAGAAACATGAAATAACTGAGTTTTTGGCTAATATCTGAAAACATCCATACGCGGTTCCAATGTAAAGAATCAGCTTCTCACACTAGTTCAGACAGATTAACTGACTTAAAACCCCTATAACAAAGTTGTGTTTCGGTATTGCAATTAAAATCTATATCATACGATATAAACAACATATCATGATCCGATATTCCCGCAACTGAGAACTGGTCAAAATGAAGTACACTGGAACGGTCCGAGGTACATACCAGGTCTAGCAAGCTAAATTTGCAATTTGGTGAAAATCTAGTAGGAGATTTATAGATAACTTCTAAGCCAGCAGAATACAAATTATCCATTAATGTCATTGACCCCAAGTCATTGCTTAATAGGTCTGTGTTAAAGTCACCACAGACCAAAATGTGTTCATATTTGTATATAAATTCAGACAATTTTATGAAAAAATTGTCTACCTTATGGAATTTACTAGGGTTGTACACACACACAACTAAACACTTCTTTAATGTATCACTAACTTCTATAATCAGGTACTCAACAGGATCATTTTCGTTGGATTTGAAGATAACCTGATGCCTCAGCGATGTTTTAGAATATATGGCAACACCTACACCTCTTGCCTCGGTTTTCCAATCATTCCGTGCCAATGTGTTAATGAAGAAAAGAGGAATTTGCAAATAACGAACATACATATTTGAAAAATTAAGAGAGAAAGATAAAAAAGTAAATGTAGTAATAAACATAAATATTAATCTCATGCTTGCTTCGTTGCAGAAATTCGTCATCATTGTTTGACTTCGCTGACAAGAGCATTTATATCTTCTCTGCTTTTCACCAGCTTCGCCTCCGTGTTTCTCTGTACTCTCACGTATACTCTGTCTCTAATGATAAAAGCAGAAACTAGTGAACCCTGGCGCTTCACCTATGTTGCGTGGTGCATCATCTCTCTGTTTCGCTTGGTTAAACATTCATGTACGAAGATTTTCCCATAGCTAATCTCATCAACATCAGAGAGAATTAAGGCTATTTTTTTGATCTTCACAAAAGTAGATATAGTTTAAGCATTTGACTTCTATCGTGCGCTGAGTTAAGTTTAATTATAACAGGCGCATAATTGTTATTTGAATTTTTCTGTTTGATTGAGCGCGTATGGAAAGCTTGACGAATGGCTGGTGTCTCATAACTTATTGCTCCACATAGTTTGCTTAAAATTTCTTTAACATTGTCATTATTTGAATTCGGTTTACCATTTATCACGACATCAGTTGACACAGCTTTTTCCCCAAAATCGTCAATTTCCTCACGCAATGCATCAACCTTGGCTTTGAGAAATGCAAACTCAGTTTGTCCATTTTCGACACCCGCTACTCTTTGTTCACATCTTCTTATCCTATCTTTCGCATTCGCTAACTCACCCGTAAGCTCGCTCATTCTTTGCATAACTCTATTCCCCATGGATTGCATTGACTCATTAAGATGTTTAATAATATTTTCTTCGTGCGTTTTGAGTTTTTGTTCCCACATTTCATTTAGGTGTTCAATGATATTTTTTTCATGCCTTTTTTCGTACATCATATTTGTAGAAAAACGGTCCAGAAAAGTCAATTCCGGTGATTAGAAACGCTCGATTGCATTGCACTCTTGCGGCTGGTAAACTTCCCATTAAATGCTCCATAAGCTTAGGCTTGATATGAAAACAACGAACGCATTTCTTAATAATTTGACTTACGGTTTTACGTCCGCCAATAGGCCAATACTGAAGATGAATAGATGCTAATAACGATTGCGGCCCAGCGGGCAGTAGCTTTCTATGGAAGCTGTTGATGATTGCGTCAGTTACAGGATGCCGTTTCGGCAAGATAATTGGGTGTTTTGATGAAAAATCCAAAGCCGAATTTTGAAGCCTTCCGCCGACTCTAAGTAATCCATGATCGCCGAGAAAGGGATTCAGTGAACGAAATTCCGACGAAGTCTTTATTGCCTTTCCAGCTTCGATAGCTTTATATTCTTTTCGAAGATGTGTCCTCTGAATCATTCGAATAAGTAAAAAGGTGCCTTGTTGTAATTCCATTGTACTGAGTAATCCTGTCGCTCTTGCTTTAGATGGCCTAGAAAACCGATAAATGTATGCATATACTCTCTGTAATTTTTCAAATGAGTCAACAAATTTTCAATTTAATTAAATATCAGATATAGTAGTAAATACAAGCGCTCTCTTTCGAGATTCTGGTAAATCCTTCATTGGTAGAAGCGGAGACTTTGGCCAATTTTGTTGATCATCGCTAAGATACGATAGGCCGAACTTCCACAAGGGCATATCTAAAAGTTCCTTCGGGCTAGCACCTCTTGAGAGGATATCAGCTGGATTTGAATGGCTCAGGACGTAATTCCAACTCATGCTTTGGTTAGCGTTTGAATTGTGTTAATACGATTTGCGACGAAAACATTTAAGTTGGCTAGTTCATTTCGCAGCCACGATAGAACTATTGTTTAGTCCGACCAACAAAATAATTTTCTTCCATTGAATTGCGTTGCATCGACGACTTTCGACATCAATTCGGCCACCAATAAAGCTTCAGAAAGCTCAAGCTTCGGTATAGTGAGCGTTTTAAGGGTCGCTACACGGGATTTAGAACATGTTACGTGGCTGACTGTTTGGGTGGCGAGGAGCGGCGGCAAGCAGGTATACTTGCGGGCCGAGGCTAGCTCGTCGTCTTGGGCGGGGTATTTTACCACCGTCCTCACCCGCAGCCACACGAACAAAATAGGGGTTCATACCTGCATGATGAGAAAAAGAAGGGGAAGCTGGAAAAGATCGAAACATACGTGAGGGGAAAGTTAAGAGGGGAAAAAAGGATGAAGGCCTGTCCTGTCAGGTGGATTCTACCCTCCCTCTGCAGTGCAACTTGCACCGCACCGTGGGCACTGTGCTGATTCCTATTTACTTACAGTGTCCCCAAACCTGACACTGGTCGGTCCTCTGTCACTCGGCCATTTTCCCTAACCACTCACCTTCACCTTACCTGAACACGCTCAAGCGCAGCACCGACACCAAAGAGTTAAATTTAGCCCTGCATTATTGAAATTTTATGATTTCATCCATACATTATACAATTTTATTCATAATTTAATCTGACTTAGAGCTATACACTAAAGCTATCTAATTCATTGCCTGAAAACAAATGATATTTGTAAGGATAAAAGCCCGCTTAAAATTTACTTTCACGAGAAAGCAAAACAAAATGTTAACATACGATTTCAATTAATTTCGATTTATT